>NC_062285.1:109839074-110142105 GCF_902655055.1 Lutra lutra
CTATTCCTCTTCTCCCCTTCCCTAGGGTTCCTGGTTCTTCCAGGTTGAAGAGTGAAAGATGAGAAAAAAGGGATTTTCCTTGTGTCTTAGAATGGCTTATTTTAGCCCCTAGGGATTTTTTTTTTTTTTTTTTCCCCTAGGGAATTTTTAAAGCTACTCTGTTCTGGACTCAGTTCATGCTCTTATAAATGCTTTTTGTGGGCTTTGGAGTCACACTAGAAACATTTCATGCATTCCCATTGAAAGATGATGTAGAATTTTTGTGAAACCCTTTATAGTTCTTGTCTATTCTTGGGATTTGCATTATTCATCCTTTTGTAGGGATCTCATTCTTTTTCTGAACAGCCCCTAGGGAAGGATTTGAATTAACTCCTGGGCAATTTTTTCCACTGTGCTGTTCATATCTGACCCTCAAGAAAACACAAATATCTTTTCCCCTACTATCAGTAGAAAAGAAGCTCCCAAAGCAAATTAAAAAAAAAAAAAAAAAAGTTTTCTTCTGATGCCTCAGGTCAATATCCACATCCTTTCTCATTTATTTTCTTTACTAAGACCAGTCCTTTCTGTTCTTGAAGCAACATGTAGGATTCTTAAACCATTTCTCATCTGGCTTGAGCTAAAGAGGAAGCAATACCTCTCTGTTGTGATACAGAGCACATTTTCTCCAAATTCCTGCACTCCATTTCCAATATTCCAATATTCTGGTTGCTTCCACTTTGACTACTATACATAGGCAAGGTATGGGAGGGGCTGCTTTTGCTTATGTTATTCACTAGTTCTGCATTGGTGGTCTACCAGGACATTTTTCAATCTAAAATATTTGCTACATTTGTTATGCTTGTTGATGCTGTTGTTTTGGACCATTATGTCTTGTTTGACTATGAGGCAAATTTTCACCTTTACAGTCATTGTGAACTTAAATCAGGTTCTAGAAAATCAACTCATTTCATCCTTACATTCATATTATAATAATTCCATGCCTCCTATTGATTTATTTAACCAATAGATGTAATAGACACTATTGTCAACAGGGTTTTCAATCTAAAAGCTATTGAACACGTAAAATAAAAATGAGACAAACAGGGTAGGGTATGCTATAAAATTATTTATGTAGCTGGACCTGGTCTGGGGACCAGAGAGGATTTGTTTAAAAAAAAAAAAAAAAGAAAAAAAAAGTGCTAAAGCTGGGAATGAAGAACAAGTAGAGAATAGAGGTATTATGAAAGTGAAAATAACATATATGAAAGCATTAAAGGAAGAATAGTTACAGCACATTCAAGGAAGGGGGAAAATATTTTGTAAACAAAGTATCAAGAATAAGAAAGGTTCAAGGGGCACCTGGGTGGCTGGGTGGCTCAGTGAGTTAAGCATCTACCTTCAGCTCAGGTCATGATCCTGGGGTCATGGAATCCAGCCTCAGCAGGGAGCCTACTTCTCCCTGTCCCTCTGCCCTTCACTTCTTTTCTCTCACCCTCTGCCCTGCCCTCTCCGCTCCTGCTCTCTCTCTCTCAAATAAATAAATGAAATCTTAAAAAAAAAAAAATAAGAAATGTGCCAAGACATAAGCTAAGAAATAAGTAGCAACCGTACTACTTAAACCTTTCTCTAAAATACATATATACATACATTAAGGATTTAATTTTCATTAAAAGGCAACACAAAACTATTAAAGGGTTTTAAATTAGGAGATGACAACCAGATCTGTGTTCCTAAAATACCTCTAGCTTCAAGGCATATGTCACCTAAAAAAGTAATGTGAGGAAGAACAGGCGGTCCCTATTAGAGATGATAGTGGCAGGTACTTGGGTTTTTGAAGAGGAGGAGGAGAAAGATCACATTTAACTAGACTTGGTGCTTGACTGTACATGAAGTCTAAGAGAGAAGGACTCATTGATGACCATTAGGAAAGTCATCCAATCAATAAGCCTTGGAGAAACAAACAAACAAACAAACAAACAAGTTACCTGACTTACAGAATCACAGAATCATAGATTTTATCAAAGGAATCCTAAAAATCACTGAGTCCGACGCCCTCTTTTTAACGAAGAAAAATGTAACTCCTTCTCCATTGAAGTATCTTGTGAAATTTCACTTTCTTCGCCTTGTTCATTAGAAAACTTTCTATCTCTTGAGAATAGTGCTTCTTTTATAGCCCTCTCAAGTGGTGGCTGTATTATCTCATACCTCCGATAGCTGATTGTCCTCTCTAAATATCCCACCACCCCTCCTCCCTACAAACACTTAGCTTAGCAGTCATTATCTGTCACTGTAGAAGTAATTTATCAACTGCCCTCTCATTCTGTGAAGATTATTTCTGAACTACCATCAATTTCTCCATTATTAACTTTGTTTTGCTTTCTGGTAACCTCAATATCAACATAGAATAGACTTCTGAGTGATTTGATCCCTTCCAATGATCTTGTCTTCTATTCCTATAATTTTCATTAACAGTAAGTACAATTGCTCTAAAATCTCACTTTTAAGTACCTCCATTCCTCTATACATTCACCAAACTGTATTACCATTAAGTTATCAAAGAAGTTTACTTCTTTGTAAAAAAGGAAACTTTTTTAAGACTTTATTTTTTAAATGGTTTTAGATTTATAACAAAATTGAAAGGGAGGTACACAGATTTCCCATATGCCCCCCTACCCCCACACAGGCATAAACTCCCCCATTATCAATATTACTCACTGAAATGATACATTTTGTACCAGTATGAATCTGTATTGACACATCATTATAATGCCATACAGAGTATTTTGACTGACCTATAAATCTTTTTTGTTCTGCTTATTCACCTTCCCTCCTCCACTCGCCTCCTCTGTCTCCCTCGTGGTAATCACCAATCTTTTCATTGTCTCCCTAGTTTTGTCTTTTCCAGAATCATAAAGTATTACAATACATACATACAATAGCATTTCTAGAATCATACAATAACATCATAACAATAATAATACATACAATAACATTGTATGTTATACAATAACATTCAATAACATTGGCTTCTTCTAGTTACTAATATGCATTTCAGGTTTATCTATGTCTTTTTATAGCTCATATCTCATTTTTTAAAGTGCAGAATAATATTCCAATGTCTGGATATACCATAGTTTACTTTTCCATTCACCTAACGAAGGATGTTTCAGTTGCTTCCAAGTTTGGACAACTATAAAAAAAAAAAAGTTGCTATAAACTTCTTTGTGCAGGTGTCTGTGTGGACATGAGTTTTTAACTCCTTTGTATAAAGACCAAGGAGCACAGTTGCTAGATTATATGACAAGAGTACATTTAGTTTTGTAAAAACACACAAAATTGTCTTCCAAAGTGGTTGTACCATTTTCATTCACACAACCAATGAATGAGAGTTGTTGTTGTTCGACATTCTTGTCAACATTTGGTGTTGTCAGTGTTCCAGATTTTGGCCCTTCTAAGAGGTGCATAGAGGTATCTCATTGTTGTTCTAATTTGCATTTCACTGATAACATATGATGTGAAGCATCTTTTCTGTATATCTACTTTAGTGAGGTGTCAAAGTTTTTGACCCATTTTTAATTGGGTTGTCTATTTTCTTATGGTTGAGTTTTAAGGTTTTTTATATATTGTAGATAACCATCTTTTATCAGATGTGGTTTTTTGCAAATAGTTTCTCCCAGCCTACGTCTTGTCTTCTAATTCAATTGTTTTGGAAATTTCTGTTACTTAAAGTGAAAGAATAAAAAAAAAAAAAAGTAAAGTTTAGATGAGAAAATTAAGAATGTGAGAATGGATTATCTAGAAATGCACCACCTCATATATATGTATTTGTGACTTAGATATATATATAGATAGATATCTATATATATATATGAAGAGAGAGATATTGAGAGAGCAAAGCCAGTGGCTAAGCCCTGAAGAATTCACATTATGCCACCCTACATCATTCACACTATGTCTAGCAGAGCATAGTTGGAGTAGACACACCACAGAGGATTCAAGGAAAGAAAGTCCTCCCCTGAATGCTCTAGTCTTTTTTTTTTTTTTTCTTAATAAGAAGATAATACAGAGATGACCCAGGACACTATTTCATAATGGGAAATTCCTGATTTTAAAAATGGCTTTATAGAAAGGAGTACCTCTGGCGTTGTTAGGAGGCAGGTATCATTTTATTCTTATGTTGAGTTAACTCACTCTTATTAGGCCAGCTCTTGCTTAGCTCCTAAAAAGGAATGGAATGATTCTCCAGGGCCATCTGAATTTTGAGTTTAATTTTAGCTATTATAATCACAACAATCAAAATAGTTTGAAAGCAATTTTGATGCACCTACAAGTTATACTAAGTAGTATATTAAAAGAGAAAATATCAAGCTTATTTCTAATACTAAATTTTACAAAGCTGAAAATACAGTAGAATATTAAAAAGAAAATATCAAGCTTATTTCTAATACTAAATTTTACAAGACTGAGAATACAATAGAATATGAGGACTCTAGAGATTTCCCATGACAGGTTTCCTCATATAAAACTGAACTTCATCTAAAAAGTAAAGAAAAAATGCCTAAGTTAAATCAGCCCAAGCATCATTCTTTGATATAGCTGCAAGTTAATTTCCAAAAAGAAGTATAAGTTACAGGGAGATGCACAAGATTGCTAAGGAAAATCATATTACATTTTATGAATAGTTTCCAATAAATATGATTTTATATAAAATGCAATAGAGAAAAGTGTAAAAACATCTTCTGCCATTCTAATAAAAATGAGTCTAACATTTTTTACTAAGAAATTTGAAGGCTTATTTTAAATATATTTTACATACATTGTTTAATAAGCAAAATTATTTTTCTACATTTTAATACTTTCAACATGTCTGAAATTTTGTTCATATTTAACCACAATCATATAAATTAAACTGAAAATAGAAAAAAGTTTAAAGAAGTGCAAAAATATGTTTCTTTAAGGATTCAGTATAAAGCATGTTTATAATTAGACCAGAATGTGTTCAACTTTAGAGCTATATGAACATTACTTATACTCCTTTAAGGTCTATAACCTAAAGAAAAAAACTATTTCATTTATTTATGCAGTCTCCTGTAGTAGAGTTCTCAAATAGAAATAGTAAAGACTTCAATCTAAAGATGCCCTCAAAGAATTCATTGCTCAAATAAAAAATATTCTTTGGCTTTCAGTCCCCAAAAGTGTGTTCTCCTTGTAAGAACAATGAAGTGTTTAACAAACTTCTTTATTCTAGAACTTTTTTTAAAGATTTTATTTATTTATTTGAGAGTTCACGTACGTGTGCTCATTCACACACACACACACACACACACACACACACACACACACACACACACACATGAGCATGGCAGAAAGAGCAGAGGGAGAGAGACAAGCAGACTCCCCTCAGAGCAGGGAGCCTAATGCGGGGTTCAGGGCTCAATCCCAGGACCCGGGAATCATGATCTGGGTTGAAGGCAGACACTTAACAGACTGAGTCACCTAGGGGACCCTTAGAACTTTTCAAAGGCATACGCATTCTAAAGATATTTTTAATCTACAAGAGGGATATATTGTGGCAGTATTTTACCAGACACATTTACTAGAGAACTCATCAAATAACATCTCTCAGGGTATGTGTTTCAAAGAAAATACTTCAGCAAGTGGTACTCAGGCATTACTTCTTATGTCAAATACTCCTTTTGTTCCAATCTCTCCCTCACATCCTTCAGCCAGCAGTTTGCCTTATGTATTTGTGTGCCATAAAGTACCATCGTCTGTTTTGTTCTGTTTTGTTATTTTAAGAGGAGATGGTTCTCTCTAGAGGCACATAGTGCACTTTTGACCCCACTCATATCCTTTTACTTTCTTTGAGAAAGCAATTAGCTTGATGCCTCCCTCAATTATGCTCCCTGGCAACTCCATCTTACCAGGACGGAAATAATTGTATTTTCATTGATTCCTGGACTCACGGCTAAGATTGAGACTATAGTAGTAAAATATTCAGTCAATAATCTGGATTGCATATGTAAAGAACAAATTCAAGATTTTTCAAGGCATATTATAAAACTCATAAGTGTCCACTGTCAGAGGCTATTATAATGTAAATGAATCAGTGAAAATTACATTTCAAGCCAAATATATTTCCTTTATGGCCACTACCATATTTTATGCACTAAATTATGAATTGTGTGCAATACATTTTACAGGCAGTCCCTGATAGTACCCCAGTGGAATTAAATTGGGTTTAGAGTAAATCAACTTTGCGTAGCTCAATTCAAGTTGACTTTTAACCCACTTGAAGGACTAAAGATGTAAAAGCCTATGGATGTAGCTCTATCTGTGTGTTCTTATTTTGGATATGCCAGAACCTTCTTGCATCTATATATTCTGATGCTTGCCCATTTGCATCTACTCTCCTGAGCAAGCAGCCTGCTATCCATTTCCCCACCCCTTTATTATTTATTTATTTATTTATTTATTTATTTATTTATTTATTGCAGCTTCCCGGATTACAGGGTCAACAGTGTCTCCTCTGATAAAGTGGCTGCTCCACTCTAAGCTCCTTTGATATACATTAGGATATACACCCTCTCCCACTTTTAGAGAGGCATTGAGAATCCGTACATACTGCCTATGCAGATAACTGTAAACAAAAATTATATTTTATTTTGCTGGCTAACAAGAACTTTGCCTGGCTTTTTAGATGAGTTTTTGAGCCCAGGGCACAAACACATAAATGCTTTCATGAGAGCTTATACATCAAAATCACTGCTTTGGGTCTAAGACGAATTTCTCAACATTTCCCCAACATGTCTTATAAGTCAACTTAGAGGAGAGCAATATAGGAAAAATTATAGAAAGGCAGTCATAAGAGGCTCTTAAAGAACCCAATTTACTTGTATTTTAAGTCAAAATTTTGTTCAAGCATGTCTTCTCTACAAAAAGGTTTCTCAGACCCAAAGAGAAACCCTCTTACTCCATGCAGTAGAAACCAACAATAGTCAAATGTGGTATAAGGACTTAGACCAAGACATCTTATTTTAATTATGATTAATGCTAAAGAATTTCTTTTTAATCTTATAATCATTGGTGAAAAAATAGCTATACAAGGAAATCATTGCATGAAGGAGAACCTGAAATGAGTCTCACTAGCTTGGATGACAACAAATACAAAGCTAGTGTGAACGTACTAAAGAACACGCAAAAAAGAATGTGCTTATGCAATGACTAGCCCCGTGTGATGTTGCTTTTAGCTGTAATGGTAGTAATGGCACTTGTTGTTATGGTAATCATTAAAGTCACCTATCTAAAAGGAAATGAGAAAACAAATTATTATTAGTTAGGAAATTAAGGAAATTTAGTAGGGAAGAAGATATAGTACCAACTGTCTTAATCATCTTTCAGTATATTAAGATAAAAAATATTAATACAGTTACTTAAATACAGATTCCAGTGTATGCAATAGCTATCATCACACTCTGATTTTTGTGTTCCCTGGAATTTACCATACTATGAATTGAGCTATGGCAGTAGAAATCATTGTCATCTGTACTGAATAGTGCATACGAACAGATAAATATAAATAAACAGGGCTTATGGAAGGGGCATCGGATTTAGTTGTAAACTCTGTTCTAGAGAATAAAGATGCAGTATGTTAAATATCAAAAATAAAAGACTGATCGGCATGACAAGAAAAACTACGATAAAAGGATGGCACTAAAATTTGAAAAAAGTATAGAGAAAAAATACTAATATAATAAAAAAATAATTAAATGTAGTGCAGAGGTGCAAGCAAGGCTAGGCTATACTTAGACAAGTTATTTTGCAACTTGTTCTTATTCCAACTTTGCTGAAGTACAATTTACAGACAATAAAATGCACTCATCACAAGT
The DNA here is from genome assembly GCF_902655055.1 of Lutra lutra. Classification (NCBI taxonomy): domain Eukaryota; kingdom Metazoa; phylum Chordata; class Mammalia; order Carnivora; family Mustelidae; genus Lutra; species Lutra lutra. Next base: position 109,846,943 of record NC_062285.1, read on the forward strand.
GTGCCATTTGATCAGATTTAACACCAGGAATTCCAGTACATTCCAATGAATGTACTGACCATCAAAATCAAGGTGAAGATAATGACTTTTACCCCCAAAATTTCTTTTGTGACTCCCTTACCATCAGCTGACCATATTACCATCCCAAGTAACCCCTGGTATACTTTATGTCATTAGATATTAATTTCACCTTTCATAGAACTTCATATTAACAGAATTATACAATAAATACTCTTTGTCTGGCTTCTTTTGTTCAACCTATTTCTCATATTCAGTTTGTTATTGTTATGAATCTGTTGTTTGTTCTTTTTTATCGCTGAGCAGAATTCCAGTGTATGGCCGTCCCACAGTTTGTTGATCTGTTCACTGGTGAAAGACATTTGTAGAATTTCCAATTTGGGGCTAATAGAAATAAAGCTGTTACTGATGTTAATGTCAGGAGGAGTTTATTCATGTCGTGAGAGGGTCAATTATAGGGCATATTTTTACATTTTTCTTAAATAACTGGAAGTGTAATTCTATTCCTGGACTCACTACTCCATTCATTTGGTCCAATCATCTATCCTGATGTTTCACCACACTTTCTCAATTACTGTAGTTTTGCAATAAATTCCCTCCATCTGTGTTCTTTTTCAAAATTGTTTTGGCTTTTCTAGGCCTCTGTATATTCTTTTAAAGTTGATATACAGTTTATCAATCCCCTACCCTGCCAAGAAAGCCTGATCGGATTTTGATTGGGAGTACATTGGATCTATAGATGAATTCAGGTAGAATTGACTTTTAACAATATGAGTCTTTTAAGGCATAACTATATCTTTCCATTCATTTAGTTATTTAACTTTTGTAACTCTCTGTACATATCTTGGTTAAATTTATTCCTAAACACCTCATGTTTTTTAATGTTATTTTAGATGTTCTATTTTAATTTTATTTCCCTGGTTTTGATCACTAGTGTATGGACATACAATTAATTTTTTTCAAGTTTTATTTAGATTCTAGTTACTTAATATATAGTATAATAGTGGTTTCAGCAGTAGAACTTAGTAGATCATTACTTACATATAACATCCGGTGCTCATCACAACAAGGGCCCTCCGTAATACCCATCGTCCACTTAGTACATTCCCCATCCTCCTCCCCTCCAGCAACTCTCAGTTTTTTCAGTATAGTTGAGCCTCTTATAGTTTGCCTCTCTCTCTCTCTCTCTCTCTCTTTTTTTCCTTACTTCCTCTGAGTTCATCTGATTTGTTTCTTTAATTTCACATATGAATGAAATCATGGAATTTGTCTTTCTCTGACTTATTTCACTTGGCATAATACACTCTAGCTTCATCCACATCATTGCAAATGGCAAGATTTCATTCTTTTTGATGGCTGTTACATTCCATGGACATACAATGAATTCTTAGACTTTGACATTGTATTCCAGTTGCTATCAATGCGGTAGCTATTTGGGAGATTCTTTAGGATTTTCTAAATGTGCAGTCATCTTATTTATCTGTCTTCTTATTTATCTGCTTTTCCTTATTTTTCTTGCCATACTGTATGGAGTAGGCACCCAAATAAAATGTTACATAGAAGTAGAGAGATTCGAAGTCCATGTCTTTTTTTCTAACTAAGGCGAGTATCATTGTCTGATGATAGCTAAATACTTCTCATAACATCTTTTAAAAGTCTGAGAAGGAATGCCTGGCTGGCTCAGTCAGTTGAGTGTCTGACTCTTGAATTTGGCTCAGGTCTTAATCTCAGGGTCATAAGATCGGGCCCTGTGTCAAGCTACATGCTGAGCCTGGAGCCTGCTTATACTGTCTTTTTCTTGCATATAGCTGGATTCTATTTTCTAATATATTTGGGGAATTTTTACTTCTTTATTTCTGAAGGATATTGGTGTGTAGGTTTAAAACAATAATGACTTTATAAGGTTTTAATATCAAGTAATACTAACCTGATAAAATAAGTTGGAAAACATTCCTAATATCCTTTATTTTATGAATAAGATTGTATAATATTAAATGTTTAAGAGAATCCACCAATAAAGGCATCTATAGTTGGGGTTTTCCTTTGTGAGATGAATTTCTATTAAAATTTCAATTCTTCAAGCATTTGGATTTTCTATTTATTTTTGTGTCAGTTTTGATAGTGAGTGTCTCTTTAATGGAATTTGTCCACTTAGCCTAAGTTGCATACCTTATTGTTGTATAAGTTTTATAACTAACAAATTTATAAGTGTCCTGTATAAGCTCCACTCAAATCTTTGCAATTTAACACTCAAGAACTAATAAGAAATTTTTTTAAAAATTGACTGAGTTTGTACTATACTATTTTATTTTTTTTAATTAAGATATCATGTATTATTTGCTTCAGGGGTACAGATCTAATGAATCATCAGTCTTACACAATTCACAGCACTCACCATAGCACATACCTTCCCCAATGTCCATAATACAGCCTCCCTATTCCCACCCTGCCACCCTATCCCCCCTACCCCCCAGCAACCCTCAGTTTGTTTCCTGAAATTAAGAGTCTCTTATGGCTTGTCCCCCTCTCCAGCCCCATCTTGTTTCATTTTGAAAGTATACATCTTGTGCCTCACTGAACAAGGCTATGTTTGGAACTTTAAGAATATTTCAATAAGAATTTTTAAGTATTTTTCTCCTTCTAGAAAATTATGTTTAATCTAATTTATATGATCATTTTATACTCATTTCATCAATAATTTAATAATTTAAGTACTATTTTATATAAAGAAATACTTAGAACATTATAGTTTTTTCATTAGTTATATTAAGAAATATTATTTGGAAGATCCTGAGAGAAAAGAAAACTAATATTCACAGTATCCACACTAAACCAGCTCCAAGTTTCACTGCTTTAACAGTAAATTATAGGAACTAGTTATTTTTCAAATCATCAAAGAATTTATTAAAATTTTTCAGAGAGGAACTGAACTCCAGAATAGAACAAAAGTAAACAATTATTAATGACCACAAATATTTATTCTTTGGAATTCTGTATTTTCTCATTGTTGAAATAGGAGAATTTGTTTCTTGTCTCACAGTAACTTAACTGCCTCAGAAGTGAAAACTTCATATAACCCTAAGTCCTAAGAAGTTTAGTAATTCATCTTTGGGTATGCATAAGTAATCTATTTTCTGGAACTATTTTATTACTCTACTACTTATTTTATTACTTATATTTAATGGGTACAGGTGTATAATTTGCCTCCTTATGTAGATCACAGTTTCAGGGATAGAGACTAAGAGTATAGTCCTTTGTCAAGTACTAGCAATACTATTTAAAAGAGTATTGGGACCTTAGCCAATTTAATGTCTATAAACCTCAATTTCCTCATCTGTAATACGAACTTAAAAATTATGACTTTTTCTTGACATAATAAATGTAAGTCAAAGCTGGCATGTAAAAACACTAAACCAATTTTAAATAATAATGGTAACAATAACAACAATAATAATAGAAACATTGTCTGCTGATTATCCACTTTGGTCCTTTTTTCCCTTTTCCGTATTGTACTTTCAACTAAATTCAGTCCATGCACAGATTTGGTATGGCCCGTGATACAAAAATGTCTTTTACATTTTTAAGGCTGAAAAAAAAAAAAAAGAAAGAAAGAAAGAAAAAAGAAAAAAACAATCAAAACCAAAGAAAATCAAAGATGTTATGACCTACAGAACTACTATTTTTGCTATCTACCTTGACAGAAAAGGTTACTGTCCCCTTACTGAGTTATATGCACTTAATGTGTGTATATAATTTCATATTTAATCAATAATATCTTCAATAAGTATAATAATAAGATAATAACCTTATGTTTGATTAATTGATTAGCTTACTCAAGCTAGATAAATGGAAAAAAGTACACAGAAAGGAATCAATTTAGAGCCGTGTTTTGAATAATATGGCTGAAATTTCTACTTACATATAGTAAGTATTGCTTTACAACAGTTTTATAAGTTTTTTCAGCTCAATCATGTAAAGCATAATGAATAATGGAGTATTTCACAAACAGTTGTAAATGGCCAATTAAATGGTGCAAAAGTTGAACAAAATCAAAAGGAAATTACAGAAATTCATTTTGTTAATTAATTGTAGTGACTGATTTGACAATTAAATGATGCCAGCTAAAATAATCTCTCCATTTCTGCTATTTTAGGGGTTTTTTTGTTTGTTTTTTGGAAACAATAAACTTTAAAAAACTAATTTGTATAACTAAAAATATTATCTAAACTGCATGGCAGGTAGAACTCTAAGATGACCCCCAAGATCCGCAGCCTGAGTACACATACCTCCTGCCAGTTACTCTGTCAAAAACTAAGATAAGTACTCTGTGTAAATTAGGTCCCAAATTAGTTGACTGTAAAATAAGAAGAATAAGTCAGGGAGTCTGACTTAATCACCTGAAGTCAGATACAGAGGAAGTAAGAAACTAAAAATTGGAGGGATTCTACAGATGAGAAATTCTTTTTTGTCTTTGAAGATGGTGAGTTCATGGGTTAAGGAATGTGGGTAGCAACTGGGAACTGAAATTGGCCCTTGGTGACAACTTTGAAAGAAAACACAGACTTAGTCCTACAACCACGAAGAACCAAGTTCTGTCAAAAACCTGAATGAAGTTGGAAGCAGATTCTTCTCCAGAACCTCTAGCCTAGAACTCAGTGCATCTGACAGTCTGATTTTAGCCTATGAGACCCCAAGTAGAGAACCCTGTCATGGCATGTATAGATTTCTGACCTATGTTGTCTTAATCTGTTAAACTTGAGGTGATTGTTATTCAGCAATGGAAAACATACCAACGAACATTTTCAAAGTCTTAAATTTCTCATATTTGGGCATTTTTATTATTTAAAATTTTTAAGTTTGCCAGTTTTCATTCACACCATGCCAGGTCAACAGAGACTTAGAAAAATTGTCTGAACAAAGATCATATTAAATTTAAAATAGATGATCCTTAAGATTTCAGAGTTTCTCAGGCAGAGAAATGACAGACACATGTATGATTTCATAACTCTTTATTAACTTTTCTATCTTTTCAATTTCACAGTAATGATAGTTAATAGGAAGTTTTCAAAATAAGTTCATAGGTAAAGTCGATCAAAATTCTTGCAACAAATATTCACCTTATTTTATGAGATTATGTTATGGTCAAATGGTTTCATCCCTAAAAACACTATAACCTATCTGGAATATTTCTAATACTTTCAGTTTTGAATTTTTGCCCACAGAAGACTATGAGTCTTAGCTAGCTATCATGATATTTGTTTCAGACACGAAAAGACAAAAATGAAAATAATTTTGAGCCATTTTTACTGCCAAGTGGACCATGTTCAATACTGCAGTATCATACTTTTGCTATAGATTCACAAATGTAACTTTTCCTGAAGGCAAACAAACATATTAGATAGGAGATTAAGGAACCACTGCAGTGCTTTTTGAAAAATATTTGCCCCAAGTCATGTCTCCAGAGTTCCAAAAAATGTCTTGTCTATTACAGTCTGTGGAATTGGAGAAACTGAATAACAGGAAAACAGTATGTGTCAGACATACTCTGTTAAATTTTCTGGAAATATTTTTTTCTGTTATGTGCAGAGTATTCATCAGCATGATCTTTTTAATCTTTACAGCCAGACTGTAAAGTAAATCCCATTATTATCCCCATATTACAGATGAGCAAACTGAAGTATAGTGGGGTTAAGCACCGTATCTAAGACCACAAAGCCACCAAGAGGCTGAATCAGGATCTCAGTGAGGCATACTAGTCTCATCTGCTTAACCATTGCCCAATATTGCCTCCATACCTGAATATGAGAAACAGAATACCTTCAAGTTACATCTAGTTACTTCATAAATGCTTAACTTAAATAGTAAAAATATTTCAGAAAATTTTATATAGAACAAGATTAAATGTTAAATTTGATCTGGTGTCTATTTGACAATAAAAATAAACTCCTTTAAATTACATGTGGCATAAGGACTGTCTTTAAAGGTTTTATTCATGTTTTTACTTATCTCTTACTTATTAATAGCTGTATTTAACTGTGGTCAGAGGATGTATTGCAAATTGAAATTTGCAAAAACGTGAAATTTGATGAGACTTGCTTACAATGTCAGTAAATGCAATACTTGCAGTGTTCCATGATGCTCCATGAAATGCTTCGTGGAAAGCCTCTGTACTCTGTCACAGCTGGCTGCACTTATGCCTGTAAATCATGTCAACTAGGTCATATTTGCTAACTGGGGGGTAAAAATTTGCTAATTGGGACGTCACACTCTTTGAATCTCAACTGGTTGTTTTCTTCTTGTTTTATTGGCTATGGAGAGTATTATACCATGATTGTGGATTCATCTATTTTTCCTTCTAATTGTATTTATTTTTGTTTGTTTGTTTGTTTCTCAATGAAACTATGTAGTTGGTTGCTTGTAGATTTAGAATTCCTCGAGGATTATTTTATCATTATGAAACGTTCCTCTTTTCTCTTAAAAAAAATATGTTAACTTACAGTCTACTTTGTCTGATAATCCGATAGCTATACCACCCTTCATTGACTAGATTGTTTGGGTTTTTTGTCCCCATCCTTTCACTGAACCTGTTGTTTGTTGATTTAAAAAGCTGTGTGTTAGGGGCGCCTGGGTGGCTCAGTGGGTTGAGCCGCTGCCTTCGGCTCAGGTCATGATCTCAGGGTCCTGGGATCGAGCCCCGCATCGGGCTCTCTGCTCAGCGGGGAGCCTGCTTCCTCCTCTCTCTCTGCCCACCTCTCTGCCTGCTTGTGATCTCTCTGTCAAATAAATAAATAAAATCTTTAAAAAAAAAAAAAAGCTGTGTGTTAGAAATTCCATGTTTCTACCTTGCCTTGCATATGGTAGGAGCTCATAAATTATTTGTTGACCGAACAAGTGAATATATGTTTAGATGAATGAATGAATGAATGAATGGCTTTGAATCTAGGTTTTCTGACTTAGAGACTTTCTTTCAAATTACTTCCAAATGCATTGTCTTTACTTGGCTGCTATATAGTTTTACATTTATTAACAACCATCTCCCTTCACTATATATTCCCCCAGATATAATGATTTTATGAGGTAGAGCTTATATGAAGTACCGATTGACATATAGCCCTGTCTCCAGAGCTTGCCAGAGAGTACAAGTTATGGTGGACAGACTGAGCATGCTGTTGAGATCAAAGTTACTAAATTCTCCAAGGCCAAGTTTTTAGAAATCCTGCTGCTTGGTCTAATGTGCCTCTTCTGCCTCTGGATAGGATAAGGGATAAATGTTTTATAGATTTACCACAAAAAAAAAAAATTGAAGGAAATCAGAGTTGCTGTTCTTCAATACTCAGTGGTGGAAGAAGCTTCACCATTGTCCTTCCTCCTCCCCACCTACTTAAGGTAATGGCTGAGTTACAACCAAATATGAATACAAATTATGAAATCAGACTGAGATGTCATTAAGAAAGTCTACCATCTGGTAGGAAAAGGGAGAAACAACAGAGCAAAGTTAATAGCAGTTTCTGAAATATTAAATTTCACCATGTTTACAGTTCAACCCCCCAAGAGATTAATTTTATATATGTTTTATTTTTATTAAGCTTTCTGATTTGCATGATTTTTCCTGCATTATACTGAGCAACTGACCAATTCCATTGTCTTAAACTCTTCCCTCTTCTTTATTCAACCCAATTATCACAGTGGTTGAATAATTCTCCAAGCATAAATTTAACTATACTATAAGAAATGTTGATGTGGGGAAATAATGTATTAACCCCACTGAAATTTTAGTGAAACTGCAAGTAGGTTCTCATATGAAAAGATAATGAGTCCTAGGAAACAATTCAAATCCTAAGTGTTGAGCTTTAAGGATTTTTAAAATGTGATAATTATTAAAAAATAATTAAATATGACTTGATTATTTTCTAGCTCAGTTTTATCTTTCTATTTTTTGAAAAAAAAATGTCTGTAGAATTACACTTTTGTTTAATGAAACAAATCTTTATACTATTGATTTGTGTAGAGTTTGCACTGAATTAGCTAACCTTTTATTTTGCTTTACCCTCTAAAGTACTCAATCTAATTTTATAAGAAGTATTTGTCCTAAAAAAAAAAGAAGAAGTCTTTGTCTGAAAGTAATCATTTTCAACTAAATGCTTTGTGCCTTACATACCTTAGAGGAAAGATACTAACATACAAAGGCTGGTACTAAGGAACAATGTCATTCTAACCTGTGTAATCTGCACCCCCAAGCAATTGCTGACACATTAGGAGTTTCAGATAAAAAGCCCAGATCAGTTTGTGTGATGGAATCCCATTGAGGAAAATTCATTAACACATCAATTTATAAGCATAAACAGTGTATTTGAGATGTTTATGTCCTGTGAACATATTAAAAACTTAATTTAGCATCATATTAGAATGAAATAAATAGATTGACCCTATTCAGGAATGATTATGTTCACAAAATAGATTTCCATCCTCTGTATATTGACAGCATGTCAGCTTTGAAACAACAACTGGAACATTACTAAAGTGCCTCCTACACAAAAGCATTTCACAAAAGCAAGAGGTTGCTCTAGCTGGTGGAATTAAATTATTAAATTTGTTGCTCTTAAGTATGCTTTCTGTCCTAAGGTTACTGGGATTTGAGGAATTAGGAATGACATGTGATGAAAAGCCAAAAGCCTGATTTTAAGTTTACTCTTCAAAGAAATAGAAACAAAGGCAGTAAACAAAGTGATGGATACTAATTATAGGAAATTATAATTTACTGAAGTTCAATTTTTCTATTTCTCCAAGAGTAGTGTTTTCTTTACACACCCTCAAGCAGCCAAACCAACTCTCAGGACTTTGGAAATTATTTTCTATGTGCAGTTTCCAATACATTACAGAATGATAGACAATAAAATGGCCTAATATAAAATCTGAAACATTACACCTTTAAAAGTAAAGCATACCTTTGGGAGAAGACAGTGTTAGTCATGTGTTCAGGATTCTCCCAAATATTGGAAAACAAAAGCAAAGCAAAATTTTACAACACAATGAGACAAATTAAAACCACCACCAATAACAAAACACAAGAGCAAAAACTAAAAACTATATATGGCATGAATTTATCCTTTCTAATATTACAGAAGAAATTGCACTGGTATAGCTGGGCCCTCCCATTATAGTTATTCCAAGAGGAATATCCATATGGAATTGATTCCATGTATGATGACACATACACCTACCCACCCTAGCTTTGCCTTTCTAGAAAATGGTGAGGGTGGGGATATAAGGAAAAAATTAAAAGTCACTTATCTTGGGAAATAGGAAAATGAAAATGAGGGAGCTAAGGACAAAACTTCAGCAGCGTATCTTTGTCCATCTTTTCTGTTATGAATTTCCATCCTTCTGTCTTGGTTTCCATTTGACAAGTGCCTTCATTCTTTCCCGCAACTCCACTGGAGAAACCAATTCAAAAGTATATAAATTACATACCATCTGTTCCATTGTCAATTCAGTGCTAACTATTGCTGATGGATAAATTTCACAGAAGTAGTTAATGTTTCTAAGATAAACCAATTAGGAAAAATAACAGACTTCAGAAAGAACAACTCAGGCAGCCATAAACAATTTATCTAGTTTTTTCAAAGCCACAGATTTCACACAAAACAATTCCCAATCAAGCTAATTTCATATTCTATATGAGGATATTTGATGATTTTGAGAGGGAATGCAAAGTCTTCTAATTAGCTATGAGTTCAAACTAGATAGGACATTGGACTTGTGATAGAACATAACAAAGCAATAAACAATGCAAGTAATGGGGCAGTCTGTCACTCACTGGTAAGTTACTCACATTGAGATAAACCACATCATTCAGTAAGTAGAAGTTCTGTTCTTAAAGGATCTTCATTATTTTATTTTCCACAGAAGGTATGTATGCATCATAAAGAATTAGATTTACTTTGACAACTCACAATGACATTGTGAAAGTCAGAGTTCCCTCTGCCTATTCACTATTGACCCAAATAAATGAAACCTAGCAAGTCATGTCCTCCTTTTCCAGGATATGAACAGATAAATAAACCTTTCACCCAATTGTTTATGTTCTACAAATGTGTGACAAGCCCTCCTCTCCCCCACTCAGTCATTCCTCATGAATTTGAGTCTCTTATTTACTTCGGGAAATGTCTTGAGCATCTAATTACACTTCAGTGTCATTCGTAGACAATCTCTCTACATTTGCTTGTATTATTGCTGACCCAGATTTATTCATTTAGTTTCCAAGTAAATTTCAGTCAATGTACCTGACTCAGCTGGTTTCCTGACAGTGATGACCACTCACATTTCACTTTGGATGTTGTATCTGCAGAGCGGTCCTTACCTGAATTAAGTAATCTAATAGCAGAAACCTAATGTAAAAATATTAAGATGAGCAGAAATTTTCCAGAGAAAGGATTTCTATAAGGAAGCTAAGGGTACAACAAAACTAATACCTGTTGCAAAGGAAGTTGTATACAAATAGTGCATGTTACAGAGCCACTGTGGATGTTTCATAATTCCTGATTTTGAAGCGCATAATTAAAAATTATATTCACTTTGATCCAAACAACCATCTTTTATTATAAAATTCATTTATTTAACTTAGATTCTGATCTGACTTCTCATTCCTTGAAGAAATGGTTAAAGAAGGGACCTGCTCAATTTTTTTTCAGTCAAATACACTTAGAAAATAATACACTCACTTTATAAACTATATTTTGATGAGCTCTAACTTTATTTAAAAACAAACTTCTTGGGACGCCTGGGTGGCTCAGTTGGTTGGACGACTGCCTTCGGCTCAGGTCATGATCCTGGAGTCCCGGGATCGAGTCCCACATCGGGCTCCCAGCTCCATGGGGAGTCTGCTTCTCCCTCTGACCTTCTCCTCACTCACGCTCTCTCTCACTGTCTCTCTCTCAAATAAATAAATAAAATCTTTAAAAAACAAAACAAAACAAAAAAAAACTTCTTGTTCATTTCTGTAAGTAATCTTAGCCAAATAATAGTGACCCCCCCAAAAGCATAAATCTGGTTACATCAGAAAACACTGCAATGTTATATCTAGAATATTGTTAGTGAATTGTAATGGTGAAGGTATACATTTTGTGAAATTTTTCCATATCCAGAAATGAAAGTAAATGCAAACATTTTAAAGTGTTTTTTGAACTAATACTATAGCGTCAGAGGATATAAACTTTAAAAGTTATTGCTAAATATGTCACAGAATGCCTCAATGCAAGTAGCTATTTTTGTAATGTAATGATAAAAATTTCACATTAACAACAACAAAAATAAGCAGTAACATTTATTGAATAGTTACAATTATCAGGCATTGTGTTCAGCTCACTTTACATGCATTATATTAATTGAATCTCATAATAACTCAATGGGACTGTTACTAATGCTCTCATCTTACAAATGAGAAAAATCATTCTTACTCATGGAAATGGTACACAGTATTTTGTTTAAAAAAATGTCAGGGGCACCTGAGTGGCTCAGTGGGTTAAGCCTTTGCCTTCAGCTCTGGTCATGATTTCAGGGTCCTGGGATCGAGCCCCACATCTGCTCTCTGCTCAGCGGGGAGCCTACTTCCCCCTCTCTCTCTGCCTGCCTCTCTGCCTACTTGTGATCTCTGTCAAATAAATAAATAAAATCTTTAAAAAAAATGTCAAAAAGTTTCTAAGTCCATATTTAAAAATCTAATTTCTATTTTTGAGATCAATAAAATATACATCTATTGCGTAGCATGCTATATATAGCTTGGGGTTTCAAAGGAAATAGTTTTTCATTACAGAATCCTAAAGCATTTAGGAGTTCAAAGTTAATTTTTGTTGTATAATTGACACCTCAAAGTTTTCCATATTTTCCAGAGGTGCTCCTTTTGTGTTCCAAGATGACTACTGATGCTTTTTCATCACCCACAAAAACTAATTTTTTAACTTTCTACAATTCTAAAACCTTCTGTAATCTGGAGCACATAAGTTTTATATAGCCTGATATAGTAGAAAAATGGAATGCCTTGGATACACAAATATCTAGTTTATTTACCTTTCTTGAGGACATTTATTCTATTTTTTAAACATGGTAACTGTAAAAATATGCAGGAAACATACATATTCTAAGCCTCTGCAGAAGACAATAAAATGTAGATATATATATTTACTATAAAATAAGGTTTTAAAACAAGTTAATTTCTTTAGAAGGAGCATAGATTATTTTTCTTTTTAGTGAAGCAGTTTTGATCAGAGGCCAAAGGATCTTCTGTGTCTACAGTACAAGTGTAAAAGGTAGATGCTTAGTGTTGAGGATGTACACTGTGATGGGCCACCCAGATGCCCTTGAGGGAGTAAGGACTGGTGGCTTTAAGAACTTCCTCGGCTCAGGTGGCCTGGGTGCCTGGATAGCTCAGTCGCTAGGCTAAGCATCTGACCAGCTCAGGTCATGATCTCAGGGCCCTAGAATCAGCCTCCTTGGGCTCCCTCCTCAGCAGGGAGTCTGCTTGTCCTTATTCCTCTTCCCTTGCAAGCCCCTCCACTCTGCTCCTGTGTTCTCTCTCAAATAAATAAATGAAATCTAGAAAGAAAGGAGAAAGGAAGAAAGAAAGAGAGAGAAGGAAGGAAGGAAGGAAGGAGGAAGGAAGGACTGACTAACTTCCAGAGTGCAACCATACACAAGGTCACACGCCCCTACCAGTGCAAATTGCAAGCAATGCCTGTCCAGCGTGAGCTTGTCCAAGCCAGGCCCCTCGACTCCACTGTGCAAAAAACTCTGAAGGACTTGCCCAGCCTTAGCTTCCTCTAAAACCTCCTCCAAGTTTATCTTCCTCCCTCTACCCACTGTTACTTTAACACTTCCTTTCACAAGGAAAAACGTGTTCGTAAACCTCTTGCATACTCATCTCTATCCCAGAAATGGCTTTCAGGGAACCCAGCCTGGAAAAATATTATTTGTTTTGTCTTTTGGTTTGCTTTGTTTTATTTGTTCCTCTGGAATCACTCCACCAATAGAAGCATTCAGAGGACAGTAAAATAACAAACAGGAAGGAACAACCGAACTGATAACAAACTTCAGAATTAGGTGGTCAGCTTAGTACCTGTCTGATAGTGCAAGTCTCAAAACAGTGCAGCTCTTTGAGGCTGGTTCTGAAGGAAGTGGATGTGATGATGCAGCCCGGAGATGCAGAGAATTTTAAAGGCACGTGTCCTGGCAAATGCTTGGTCAGTTTTGAAAATAGGTGTCTTTCTTGTTTGTTTTCCGGCTTGCTTGCTGTTTTTTCCTTCCTTCCTTCCTTCCTTCCTTCCTTCCTTCCTTCCTTCCTTCCTTCCTTCCCTCTTTCCTTCCTTCCTTTCCTGACAATATTTGAATAACGAAAATAAGTATTGATAAATTTGGCATTTTCCAAAATGGAAATCAAAGTATTCCTTACAGATATATGGAATTATTTGGTTTAAATGTGCCAGTGTATTTTTTTTTTAATTTCTAATTCTGAAGACTAACTGCCAAAATCTTACAAACCATTTCAGTCACTGTAAATGGCACTAACCCCACATGACATGAAAATAATCATTTGGGGTCTAAAAGGTGTGTATATACAATCATTGTGTCTCTGCCCCTTAAATTCAGAAGTTTAAAAAAGTCTTTGAGAGTAATTTCTCTTGAATCTGAGGTGTTGGGGATTCTTTAAGTGAATGGATTTGAATTGAGAGCTTGTCTGTGCGAGATAGAAGTAAAGGGATTTAAGTACATACACCTAATTTAGCCCAGATTCAGGTGGCATGTTGGTAATTTAAATAATAAATTTTTGTTTTAAATTAAGATCATAACCAGTCTCAAAAAAAAAAAGGCAATGAAAACCTGATTACTGAATTGAAAATGGCCAAACTCTCTCGCCTTATAGAATCAAAGTTTTTGAAGCATTGCTTAAGTAAAAGCACACATAAAATATATCACGAAGTAATTAAATTGAATTACTTTGGCTTCACTTTTTGCTAACAGAGCAAAATTTCTTACCCTGCCTTATCCTAATATGAATTGAAGGAACAAAACACTTTATAACTATTCTCTACGTTGTAAAGTCAAAGATGGGTTGTTTTTAAAATCAAATCCATTTGATATTCCTTATAGTTCTTATAATAGTTCCCCAAAGGTCAGAGTTGATAAAAATTTCCTTAAGGAATGTACTCAAGCACTGGCTTTTTCGCTCTTATTTAATTCCAATGAATCTTTACCTTTTTTCATGCTCTGTTTCATCCAGCCATAAATCCTCTTCATGCAGGGTAATACACCAATAAATCAGTTTAAGGAGGTTGGCCCAATTTCCTGATGAGTCTTCAGGGTAAATTCTCTAGGTACTTATGAAATGGTATGGAATACTGAAGAATTATTAGAAAACAATTTTAAGGTAATCATACAGTTCATATGAGGGAAGAAAAACATTTTTTTAATAAATTTCGAGTGGAGAAATCTTTTAATTGGCTTCAGAAAAACATACTGCTTAATATTTTAGCTAATAAAATGTAACAATTGTAAACTTTTCTCAAAAATGGGTAAAATTTGTCAATAACAGACTGGTCTTTCTGAAAGTTTGTTTGTTGTTGTTGTTGTTGTTGTTGTTGTTTTAACCCAAGAGATATCATCTTCTCTTTTTTCAAAAATTCTATCTAGTGCCAAATATTTAGTGTAAGAAAAAAAAAAAAAAAAGGCCAGCCCTGGACATTATGACATAGGGAGGCTGGGCCCAAAAACCCAGAGGGTGTCCAGCAAGACCAGCCAAGAGAGTCCTTGGTCTCACACAAGATAGACATCAAATTCAAGCCAAGAGAAAGAGAAAGCAAAGTTCATTGAGTAGTGTAAGTGACAGAGAGAGTAGAGCAGGTGGAATGTCTGGAAGACTCGGAAAGGAAAGGAGAGTGAGTCTCTTCACGGTTTGGGGTTAAGGATTTACAGTGGCAAGAGATCCAGGGTACAGTAGGGTCAAAGGCAAGTGACAGGCGAATAATAGGTATTATTTCATAAATCATCAAAGGTAAGGGGTATTGATGCTAGTGTTGGTTGAGGTTTGTTTGAAGCTAACGTCCTGGAACGTGTTTGGGATCTGGTTCTTTGATGTTGTCGGGCGTTTGGAAGCTGAGGACAAAACTCAGAAGATGATTAACTTCCTTGCTCCCACCTTGGAGTAGAGGCATAGCTTTTTTGGTTTATCAAGATGCAAGGTGAAATATAGAACATGAGTAGATAGAGCCTACCAGAGAAATGACAGAGCTAGAACCTGTCTAAGAGTATAATCCCTTTGGTTTCCCTATCTGAATTAGACCTGGGACAACAAATATGACACTCACAGCTAAGCCTCCATAGTTTTACACATTTATCTGATGCTTAAGATTAACACATGTTGTGTTTCCGTTAGCTATAATCTCACAAAATATTTACTTTAGACAGTCACTGAGCGACCCACAAAATATCACACATCCTCTGACTCTTACTGGGTGACTGCTCCTTCTTTACTTACTCAGTCTTCATCCTTGCTCTAGTTGGTGTGCTCGATAGATAAGACTTATGGACTTCCCAATCACAAAATTGCCCCCACTTTCTAATAACGCCCAACTGAGAGCACACCTCGACCACTGTTTTATTGTTGTACCAATGACTCAACCAGTACACATTCTTTCTAACACTCTCTTACTGAGATGCACTGTGGTTCACGTGGTGAGCATTCTCCCTCCCTGCAACCAGTAATAAACTCAATTTGTTTAACGATAGGTGTGTGCCTGCTGGGTTTTGGCTGAAGGGCACTAAATGAAAAAGTGCGCAGAATATTCATAAAGGACTAAAGGCCTAAAAGTAGGATCTTATAAGCAAACTTGCAGACGACCAGATCTTCAAATTAAATTTTAAATCTCAGTAGAACCTTTAAAGTTCCAAAATTAGGGTCTTGTGTTTTTGTTTTTGGCATGTCTTGTTTTTTGTTTGTTTTTTGTTTGTTCTGGCATGTTTTGTTTCTTGATCTAGGATAATTAAGTTCTGCTCTAATATATATCCTTTCTTCCTTAGAGAAAAAAGATAATTCATTGTCTTGCATCCTTCTTGTTTAAAGGCCTGTCTTATAGCTTCTCCATCTTCTTTTCTGTAAGCCCAATAAAACCAATTATGGAAGCTTTCCTTGAGTAATCACTACACAGTACTTTTATCACTGTAACAGATCTTTCACAATTTTCACACTCTGAAGCAGAAGCAAGAAAGTTAATCATTTTCTGAGTTTTGTCCTTGACCCCCAATTTTCAGTTACGCTATTGGTGTTCAAGACTACCTGAAAAAAACTGCAGATATGAAAGGGGAAAGTTAAATTATAATTCAGTTTGTTTTTTAGATACGTATATTTAATTTATGCATAGATTTTGTATTTATATTAATAGGATAGTGTTAAGAATAGGGGGCAATCTTTTTTTTTAAGATTTACTATTTATTTGAGTGAGAGAGAGAGAGAGAGAGAGAGAGCGTGCACATAAGCAGGGGGAGGGGAAGAAGGAGAAGCAAGCTTCCCACTGAGCAGGAAGCCAGATGTGGGACTCGATCCCAGGACTTGAGCTGAAGGTAGATGCTTAACTGACTGAGCCACCCCCGTGCCACAATCTTTTGTTTTAAAATATACTGTTTTATCAAATTTAGATAGAGTTACTTGGATACAGAGCAATCAAGTCATTTCATCATATATATATATACAGATGTGTGTGTGTGTGTGTGTGTGTGTGTGTGTGAATATATATGTGAATTCTCAATCCCTGCCTCTTTTGTTTCTACAGAATGCCTCCTGACCAAATTTTGTTGATTATACACCGAGATACTTAAGCTATTCAAACTCTATACTTAAGATTCTTTGGCAAGGAGAGATAGCTAGTTATTGTATAATATTGTATAATATATAATATATTGTATATATTAAAGTGGTCTTAGAGTTTCCATCCAAATAATCCCTGGACCACCTTTTAAGAGCAGATATAAGGGTACCCTATTATTGTCTTTATTGTCTCCCTGGAATATTTTGGAGTTCCATCAAAACACTCACTCAAAATAGCACAACACAAATAAAACCCACCACTTGACTTCAAAAAGTTTAAGAAGCTTACAATTTCCACTTCTAATAGTCTTACATTAGAAAACAATCTAAAACTATCATACAATTTATGATGTACTATACAAAAATGGAGGGATTAAAAAGTCACTATAGGATAACTTAAGTAAAGACTAAGTGTTAAGCAACTGTTAGGCGTGAAAAGTTACATATAAGATTTTCTACAATCATGGGGTGCCTGGGTGGCTCAGTGGGTTAAAGCCTCTGCCTTCGGCTCAGGTCATGATCCCAGGGTCCTGGGATCGAGCCCTGCATCGGGCTCACTGCTCAGCGGGGAGCCTGCTTCCTTCTCTCTCTCTGACTGCCTCTCTGCCTACTTGTGATCTCTGTCTGTCAAATAAATAAAATCTTAAAAAAAAAAAGATTTTCTACAATCATAAGTATATAAAGAAAAAAGCATAGAAAAAATGGAAGAAAATGCAGAAACATTTGCAAGTGTTATATTTTTCTCATCAAGCAATGGTATAACATTTTCTTAACAGTTTTCTATAGGCGCCCCTATACTGTTATGTTTTAAAATTAAGTTCTTATTGTATTATAGCAAATAAAATGTATGGGCATAGATATTTTATAATATCTGTAGATATTATGCATGCATCTGCGGGCCTCCTACACCTACCTCTCTCTGGGCTTCTATTTCGACCGTGACGATATGGCTCTGGAAGGTGTGGGGCACTTCTTCCGCGAGTTGGCTGAGGAGAAGCGGGAGGGCGCCGAGCGTCTCTTGAAGATGCAAAACCAGCGTGGCGGCCGCGCCCTCTTCCAGGACGTCCAGAAGCCGTCCCAAGATGAGTGGGGGAAAACCCTGGACGCCATGGAAGCTGCCCTGGTTCTAGAGAAGAGCCTGAACCAGGCCCTTCTGGATCTGCACGCCCTGGGTTCTGCCCGCACAGACCCCCATCTCTGTGACTTCCTGGAGAACCACTTCCTGGATGAGGAGGTGAAACTCATCAAGAAGATGGGCGACCACCTGACAAACCTCCGCAGGCTGGCCGGCCCCCAGGCTGGGCTGGGCGAGTATCTCTTCGAGAGGCTCACCCTCAAGCACGACTAGGAGCTCCGGAGACCAGCAGCATCCTTTGAGGAGCCCTCGCTGACATCCGTGCCTCAGCCTCTCCCCGCAGCCAGAGGCAGCTTTGTAACCACCCTGGAGCCCTCTCCCAAGCCCTGGACCAAATGGAAACAATAAAGCTTTTTGCAGCAGCTGGCGCTTTGGGTTGTGTTGCTGTTGTGCTTGTGTGTGTGGTGTGGGAACTGAGGCGGGGGATCCACTTCCACAAGGCTTACAGCTGGACTGCCCTGGCGGGGAGACAGGTGTTGGCCCTGCAGAAAAAAAAAAAAAAAAAAAAAAAAAAAGCATTGGGCTTTCTGCTCAGCGGGGAGCCTGCTTCCTCCTCTCTCTCTGCCTGCCTCTCTGCCTGCCTCTCTGCCTACTTGTGATTTCTCTCTGTCAAATAAATAAATAAAATCTTAAAAAAAAAACCATAACAGTATAAAATGATTTTGTGCATTTAAATATGAATTGATAGTCTAAATTAATTTTTTTACTTTTTAAATAATTAGACAAAATATAAGCATGGATATATAACCTAAAATATTTTTATTTCTTCATTTTTTTAAAGATTGTATGTATTTATTTGTCAGAGAGAGAGAGAGCATAAGCAGGGGGAGCAGCAGGCAGAGGGAGAAGCAGACTCCCCACTGAGCAGGGATCCTGACATGGGACTTAATCCCAGGACACTGGGATCATGACCTGAGCCAAAGGCAGACGTTTAACCTGCTGAGCCACCCAGGCATCCCTAACCTAAAATATTTTTAGTGCAGTCCTAAATATGACCAATTCACAACCAAAGAATAATTCAGCATCCAAGGTGAACCCTGTTCAACACATATATTCAATTAGGAATTACAATGTCTGGCTTCATTACTATTTCTGTGTAATCTAACTATATGTTAAATTTTTGTGAATTATTTCCATTTTATTTATAAAGCATTGATATTGGAGCTGAAAAGGTTATATCTCACAGGGATCTTGTGCAGAAGTAATAGAACCTCATTCTGGCTCAAGTGAGGAAAAAAATAGTTTATTCAAAGGCATTTAGATATGAGATAGAATCAGTAGGAAGCTTGTAGAAGAGGCTTGGGCAATGGCCAGCATCTCTTTCGTTTAGGCAGCAGGACATTCTGGCAGAAGCACAGGACAGAGGCAGTCCAGGGAGATGCCGGCCACTGGCACTACTGGGTTTATTGTGAGACCACAGTAACTTTGATTGCTCCTGACCTCCACCTTCCTGGCTTTTCTCTCAAAGGACCTGACAGAGACAAAAGGGAGCCATGTTCCCTACCAAGGTGTGTGACATTTTATTTTTTGTATTATCAAAACAGCTACTGATCTTACGCCTTAGCTGAATGAACCAGCTTCTTCATGGTCCTTCGAAGTAAAAAGCTGGAATTCAGCCTTAATTATGTACTCTTTCATGCCACATATTCCCTACATTGCCAGATCTTACAATTTTAATTGTCTTTAACCTTGGCATCCTATTTGCATTCTGAATATCTCTGCCTTAATATGCATACTCTTTTTTTTTTTAAGATTTTATTTATTTATTTGAGAGAGAGAGAGCACAAGCAGGGGGGTAAGGCAGAGGGAAAGAGAAAAACAGAATAGGCTCCCCACTGAATGAGGAGCCCCATCCCAGTACCCTAGGATCATGACCTGAACCAAAGGCAGATGCTTAATCACTAAGCCACCCAGGCACCAAATACCTGCTCTCTTTAAAACTTGCCAGGACTGTTGGAATAATAGCCTTAGTTTCTTTATGAAGCAAGTATTAAAATTACATAGCAACCTAAACTATTATTCAACTAACAATATAGTTTCTCTCTCTCTCTCTCTCTCTCTATATATATATATATATATATATATGAACTTTACATATATGCATATATGAAAAAGCAATGGAAATAGAAGAAAAATATGGCAAAAACCAATGATTTATAGAATCAGTCTCAGAAATCGACAGATCAGATGAAAACAATGCATAATAATATTAAAAAGGTAAATAATTGAATCCATAAAATGGATTTCGTAGGTATTCTATTGTTTTTCTGTTGTGGCTGTAACACACTGTGGCAAAGTTAGTGGCTTATTAAACAGCACAAATTTAGTATCTTCTAGTACTATCGATCAGAAGTTTGACACAGTTCTCACCTAGCTAAAATCACACTGTGAGTGAGGCTACATTACCTTCTTGAGACTATAAAGAGAATCTGTTTTCTCACCTTTTCTAATTTCCAGAGGCTGCTCATAATCAGTGGGTCATTGCTCCCTCCTGCCATCTTCAAAGCCAGCAAAATCACATCTCTCAAATTTCAATTGTCATATCTCTCCCTCTTTCTCTTTGACCACAGCCAGAGAGTTTCTCTGCATTTAAGGACTCATATGTTTAGATTAGGCCCATCCACATAGTTTAGAATGATCTTCCCATTTCATGGTGTTTAACCTTAACCACATTCCCTTTTCTAATGTAAAGTAACAGAGTGACAGATTATAGGGGTTAGCGTACAGACATCTTTTGAAGGCCATTATTTTGCCTTGTACAGATATAGCTAAATTTTGAACAAGAGCAAGAATATACATTGTTTTCAAATCCATGTGGGAAGTCCACGAAAAATGACCATAAAGGCAATATTAACAAATATCAAGATGCAGAAATAATAGACCATTTCATCAGAATACAAGGGAATAAAATTAGATATAATAACAAGAATAGCTAAAAATATTTATAGATCTGGAAATTCATAAATCCCGTAATAAAACACTATTCAGAGGAATTAAAAAATATTTTGAAATGGAAATTACAACCAAACGATAAATGCATACCACTAACACAGTGCATCAAAAGCTTGGAGGTAGAGCTAAAGTGATACTCGAATGAACAGACATGCCTCATGCTCATGACCATCCAATAGGAAAATTTTAAATAAAAATAATTATCCTCCCCAAATCTAGAAAAAGGACAACTAAATAACCACAAATAAAAATATATTAGTAAATGTACAACTTGAAGGGAAAACCAAAATAGAGTTAATCAAGACAATGATCCATAGAAAGATTTATGAAGTTGATAATGCTTTTATGTTCACGGCTGATCAAGATGCGGAGAGAGAGAAACAGAGGTAATCTGGCTTCTTGTTTCCTCCATGACTTAATTTCCCACTATCTCTCCCTCTAACTTAGTTCCCATTGCCCTCCCATAACACTATCTGTTTGCCCCTGGAAAATTCCAGCTATGTTCTGTCTTGAGACATTACATCTGCTTTTCCTTTGCTTAGAAATCTTTTTCATCACATATCCACATAAATGTCTTCAATATAGGTGTTCGTTAATTTTTTCCATTAAAATCTCTCTTGGTTAACTATTTAACATTGAAACCAACCCTCCTTACACTCCCTATTTTTCTCCTTTGTTTTATTTTTTTGTTCCATAATTTTTACTATCTTCAGAGATACACTATTGTTTATTATTCACTGCCCTCCACTATTCTATAAAGTCAATGAGGCTAGTGATTTTATTTAGTTTCTTCATTGTACATACCCCAAGAACAGAAAAGTGATAATAAATACCTATAAATAGTTGTTTAATAAATACATGAATGAATAAAAGTAAAATGACTTTTAAAAATTAGTTATAAAAAACATACAAAAGATAAAAAAATTACCAAAAAAATTACAACTTTGTAGAAATAGGAATTGAAATTTAGATGAAATTTGATTATCTTTGTGGAACTACAGGAAAGGTATTTTCAGCAATTAGTACCTATAGACTATCATCAAATAACATTACAGTGGATAGATTCAAGGAAAACAACTGATCTGAATATTTTAAGTAAAATACAAACTCATTCATGAAAAAAAATCACCTCTTTTACTGTATATTTTGGGGATGCCTGGGTGACTCAGTGGGTTGAACATCCCTTAGCTTCAGCTCTGATCATGGTCTCAGGGTCATGGGATCAGGCTCCACACCAGGCTTTGCACTCTGTGTAGAGTCTGTTTGTCTCTCTTCCTCCTTTTCTGCTCTTCCCTCCCTCCCCCGTGCTCTCTCTCAAATAAATAAAATCTTTTTAAAATATTGCATTTTTTTTTTTATTGTGCTTTGCTTGAGGGTGTTGTTTGGAATTTAATTTGTGCCATAGGGACCTAAAACTTACAAGTGAAGGAAAAATTGTTAAAAGGTGGCATAAAGGTGCCTGGATGACTCAGTCAGTTGAGCATCTGACTTGGTTTCTGCTCAGGTCATAATCTCGAGATCCTGGAAGGAGCCCTGCACACTCAGAGGGGAGTCTGCTTGAGGTTCTCTCTCTCCCTCTTCCTCTGCCCCACCCCTGCTTGTGGATATGTGTGCATGTGCTCTCTCTCTAAAATAAATAATCTTTTTTTAAAAAGTATGATGTCTTGACTTTCCTATACTACAAATAGTACAAGATAAACATTATTTTTATAAGAATAAAGTATTTGTATAAGGCATCAAATCTGAATTTATAATGATTCAATCAATGAACAAACATATGGAGTCCCATTTTTTTTTGGCGAGGGGGGCGGAGTTTCTTCTTATACACGAACTTTTCTCTCCATATCCATTACATTTCTTACTCTATGGAGTAGTCACTGCTTTACTATTCACCAGCTATCCCTTTTTTTCTAACAACATCCAGATTTTCCTTTAGGGAACTAGCCTTCTTCAGTTTTATTTATCTTTGTGATTTTGGTAATATTAAACTCACACCAAGCTCCATTGTTCGGCCCTCAGTGGCATGATCCAATCAACATAATCTTGTCCCCTTGCTGAAGGTTTGGTTTAGGAATAGGTAATAGCTAAGAGCTAGCATTCTCTGGCCAGATTCAGGGGTTTAGGTGATGATGATCAAAGTTGTTACTCTTCTTCATCCTTATTGTGAACTGGAGAACTTGTAACCCTGGTTGGTAGCGGCAGCCATTCTCTGCCTGCACTAAGAAAGCCTGGGGTATAAGCCAACCCAGGGAAGAGGGAATTGTTGAAGGAGTCACAGAAAAATGGATCTGGAGTCCTGCTTGGGTCAGGTCTGCCCCAGACTTACCTCTGGGCTTTTCAGCTGTATAAACCAACTGATCTTTTCCATTTAAAAGCGTAATTGAGTTGTTTTTTATTTAATAAGAGACAATTGTTGGTGCACAAGTGTGCATGTACGTGTGTTTTATAGGTCAGATTTGGACTCTGGGAAAACAAAGCTTGTTCTCTGTTTTGTTGTTTAACACTGAGAGATATTTTTGCCATATATAACTTTCTTCCTCCTCTCTAGTACAGCCAAAACTGCTATTCTTTACATAAAATTAAAATACTCAGCAGTTTCGCTTCTCCAACCTGTCGTTTTGTTCTCTGACCATAAAATAAGTTAGATATGAATATGTAGACACTTATTCAGTGCATTATTACAGATTGAGATAATTTGGCTCTGTAATTATAATGTTTCTCTTTAGAAAAAAATGGAATCAGAGCACTAATACTGCAATTTGTACATTGATCCCTTTATATCATTCTGTCAGACTCCTGGCCTTCAAAGGTTTCCTGAGTCTATTATAAAATAGCATAATTCATCCATTTTGCTATCTGCACCATTTGCAAGAATTTTCTCATTAATTACTTTCAATTTCAACCATTATGCCCTAATCCGAAACCATGTCCTTTTCTTCAACACTTTGCCATGATGTTTTAAACTCTTTCTCAGGGAAAAAATAATAATCCCAGATCTTTGTGAAGACATGATGAACTATTTCCATGAAGGCTCATTTAGAAAAACAACAAAGTGCTCTTATTTGAAACAAGGGAATAATCAGTTCATATGAAAAAAGAAGTGACCTATGCCTACCCAAACTCAAATGAACCTTTCCTATGGTTCAAAATTTGGTTAGCTTATTTCTATTTGTTTTCTTTTTCATTTTCATGCTTCTATGCATTTCCAGCTGGACTGACTCTGGAAGGAGCAATATATTACAAGAAACTTTGTTCTCATATTTCCAATCTGATTTCAACCTCTATGAGAAAGGTTAGGATAATCACAAGAATGTTGAGTTTCTTATCTGGACCCCATCTTTAAACCTTGAAAGGCTTACCCATCACTAGTTCTTAATTTCCAGTGTTCCCTTCTGGGCTAGAATATTTGTTATGATTAATGTACCTCTGATCTTTCCCTCTGTCTCTGTCTCATTTTCTTTCTTCCTCTGTCTTCCAAAGATAAAATCTCTCCAGTTTTTCTCTCACATTGATTTGTTTATTTTCAGTTCTTTCATCTTTGAAAGGTTAACTTTGAAATCATGGCTACAGAAATGCTGGAAAGTCTACTAGGAAAATATATTAGAGATTTAGCTAATTTTCTGAATTTTCTCTTAAGAAAAGTATCAGTCCAACATTCAGTTATTTGTATAGATATTACAATTAAGGTAGTATTGAACACATATTTGTCACTATTGGGTAGTTAATAGCCATTGGCTTTATTGTACAGTGGATATAATTAAAAAGTTTTAAACTAACTCTCCTACAAATATTTTCTTACTTAAAATGAAATAACTAAAAACATTATTTTCAAAATATGGTATTTTATTAGAGCAAGAAATTGAAGCCATTATTGGCTTCATTTCAATTTCTCTGATCTGTGAACACAAAAATAAGAAAGAAGAAAGCCAGAGACATTCAAACACTAGGAACTTAATTTACTATTTTACCAGACAATCTGAGACTTAGGGAAAAGGGCTACATGAGAACAAGCAAAGAGGATATTAGATAAATAAAAGTAACTCCTAGTTATTCTCCATAATACTTTTACTCTCAGTAGCCTTGTTTTCTCATGACAGTGATTATCAACGTTTCATTGAATGAGTTCGAGTCTAGATCACTATTATTAGAGATATTTTAGAATGCATAACAAAACCTGGAAAAATATTATATATATTTATTTATCTAATCTCAATCTCAAAAGTAGTTCCTTTTAGTCACTATCCCTAGTGCATGTTTGACAGCCTGGCCATAGAAGGATTCAGTTTATGGGGTAAGAATTAGAAATTCAAAAAGATTCAAATCTCCAGCTCATCCTAGCCTTCTAGATTTGGCAAATAAATCAACTCCTAAGCCTTTATTTTCTGATTAGGGTAATGGGAAAAAATAGTATCTACCTTATATAATTATTGTGAGAATTAAACTCTAATACAAGTAAAGTTCTACTGAAAAGAATACCTAAAATAGGTATTATTCCTAAGATATTCAATAGGGAGCATCTGGCTAGTTCAGATGGTAGAGACTGAAACTTGATCTTGGGGTTGTGAGTTCAAGCCCCATTTTGGGTATAGAGATTACTTAAAAAAAAATTAAATCTTTAAAAACTAACAGTATTCAAAAAATATTAGCCAGTACTGAGAGTAGTATTATAAATTACCTGTTCATTTTCCTTTCCTTAAATTGAATATTAAGCTATTTCTGTGAAATTATTGATCTACAAAGTATTTATTACCAAAAAAAGTATTACAATAGTGAAGGTTATATTTATTAACTGTAATTGGCTTTCTAAGGAGAGGCATTTTATTTTATTTTTTCCTAATGAGAGGCATTTCAGAATGCTTTGTGTTTAAATATGTATGTTCTCCTTCTCCCTACATATACACATTATTGCAGAGAAATATATAAAGTGAGAAACCATGGGAAAAACAATGAGACTCTAGTAGGTTGGACTTTGAAGTCAGAAACAACTGAATCCAGAATAGAACTTTTCTACTTTTAAACTGATGACTTGATGCAAATTCCAATTTCTTGTATCTCCAGTTTCCTCAACTGTAAAACAAAGATAATGATGCCTATGTCACTGAGCAGCTTTGAAAATTAAACAAGATGATGCTTAGCAGAGCTCTTCAAAGAGAATAACAGTCACTGGGACTAACAATAATAATTAGCATTACCACATTATGAATAAGAACGTGCTTTCTGAGTGTTTTTCAGTCAAAAGATTGATCCAATAAGAAACTATAGCCTGATGAAATTTGTGAAATTGACCTTTTAAAAATCTATAGGTCTCTATAGGCTAAAGGATGCTGAGCTAACATTTTGTCATACTATCATATTGAAAAGCTTAAATGCACATTTTTTGTGTGTATTAAATAATGGGAGGAACTAATTTTAAACACATGAACCACTTTGATGCAACTCCCCCCCCCCCCCACCAATTCCATGAGGACTTTTTAAACTCCCTTAAGGTTATTGTCAATATGATACTGTTTATTTCAACCTATGGAGCTGCTCTCTCTCCTTGTTCCTTCCCTGGCCACATTTAACCAGTTTTAACTGATGTCAACTCTTTGTGACCTCTAGCGAGGCAAATGGCTGAAGTGTCTGGCAGGTTCATTTGCACAGTAATGAGTTCTGTCTACTAGTCTGCTAGAGACTGATGGGGAGAAGGAGATTACCTTCCACCACTGCCTATTAAATGTGATTGACATGCCTGTATGATATCTGTCTTCCTTAACAGCCCTCTCGTCCTCTAGAAACTGTTTGTGAGCAAAAAGAATAGTTACTTAAATGAGGTCTGAAGCATTGTTCTCCTGCCGCTGGTTTTTGTTTCAATCGCTATGGTATAAAATGACAGGGTTTTTTTTAAAAAACAAAGAAAAATCGTATGATATTGTGAATAACTGGTAAGAGAAGGAAACATTTCATTATTTTTTTTTAATTGGGAAAAAATACTATAGCAAGTCTCCTGCAGCACAAGAATTATAAAAAAAAAAAGTAAAAAATCTTTCCTCAGGTCATTATGTTTTTTTAATAGCATCTTTAATTGTGCCATTTCATTTGATATTTTCAAACACTGGCATTTATTTTAGCTTTTATATCTACATTTATTCTCTAATCTTGTGTTTTATTTTTTTATTCAGTTCATATCCTGTTTTAATATAACTTTTGCTTTATGGTGTAATTGCTATAAACATCTTCTTAAAAATGTCTCTTAATAGCTCAATAACACATAAAATTGCAACAACTCACATAAAGACTCTAATTTTATACCTCTATAAGAAGACACTTAACAGAAAGACATTCCAAAAACCTCAACATAAAAGGGATATTTTAATTCTTATAAAAATTACCTTTTCCTATTACACTTTACCTACAGCATTTTAGGCAATCAAATCATATACATTTTATTTTAAGGTCCTATTGCAAGAGTCATTTTTAAACAAAATGAAAGGCCAAATTCTATTTAATTGCAGGAAATCAGGGGCAAGTCATGTTGAAATTCTCTGCAATTGTGAAATGTGACAAGTATTTTCCATTGTTAGAGATTTAAATTTATTCCTGCTTATGTTTTATGATCTATATTTCATGTCAAATTTTAGCATGGTTTAATTTTTAAATATGCCCAATCACAACATTATTAATGCTAAGATCTGATGAATTAATAGCTTAAATAGTTGCTCACCAACTTTGAACTACACGCATTGGCTCCCT
This sequence comes from Lutra lutra, assembly GCF_902655055.1. Classification (NCBI taxonomy): domain Eukaryota; kingdom Metazoa; phylum Chordata; class Mammalia; order Carnivora; family Mustelidae; genus Lutra; species Lutra lutra. Next base: position 109,874,632 of record NC_062285.1, read on the forward strand.
GTATAATCATGGTTCCCTATAATGCAATCAGGATATAGCCATATGGTTATCATGAAGCTGTCTGTTGGTTCAAGTTGTGGATATAGCTCAGACTGAAGCTACTTGAGACCTGAAATCCATCTCACCATAACCTAGAAGTTCTGAATGTACTGATTTAAATTAACTGCTTGACTAGAGCAATGTAGCCATGAAAGTGAGAATAGAGCAGAAATGTATTTATATTTGATCTACATTCACTTGCCTCAAAAAGGAGAGCAAGGGGCAGGCAGCTGCAGAAGGAAAAAGCAAATGCTGCTGTTTGGATTCACTAAACAATTGTGCCACATCAGTAGTTTATAATATACTATTCTACAGTTTTGCTGTTGCAGAACTGTAAGCAGTAAAGAATAGTAGATGTCTTCCATCAACTCTAGCAAAACATTTGTTCTTTATATTCTCTATATAAAACATAAAATCCTGCTTCTATTGATGATTGCCTTACTCTAAAGTATGGAGAAAAAACTATTGGGGACCCTTCTGGTATTAGTATTATAATTTAATTTAACTCAGGGCACAGCAGGAAATTGCTTAATAGCTACAAAATGCACACGTGATTTAAAAGCATGAAAAGCAATTACTTCACCAATTACAGAAAGTCCAAAACAATTGTGATTGACAGAGCACAAGAAATACATTAGAATTGAAAATGTTGATCTTGAAAAAAAAAAGGAAGCCCTATCATCTCTTGATTTTATTTATAAAAACACACATAAAAAGAACCACATATACTTTTTTCTTTCTGTATAATAACCTATTAAAATGAAATAATAAAATCAAGATTCATAAGTATTTATAATTATTTTATTTATTTATTTAAGGGAGAGTGAGAAACAGTATGAGAGGGGAGAGGGTCAGAGAGAGAAAGCAGGCTCCCCACTAAACCAGGAACCTGATGCAGGACTTGATTTCAGGACTCTGGGATCATGATCTGAGCCAAAGACAGTCACTTAATCAATTAAGCTACCCAGGTTCCCCAGAATTTATAATTCTGAAATAATTTTAGATTTGTGATGTTTTAGTCACACCAGAATGACCATATTAAGGTTGAAACATATCAATATTTTTAAAGTATTCTAAGTATTCTAATAAGAAGCATTCAATGTACAACAGAGCAAACAATTACATGTTTTAAAAAAGCTAGAATTTTTCTTTAATACCAGAAATAAGGAAAAGAGAATTCACTTCTAGTTTTAAATGTTCCAAAAGTTTCAGGTATTATTTAATTTGAAAAGTGGAAAAGCAACCTATAGAATTTTATAGTAGAACATACAATATTACATAAATTTCATATTATTGAAATCATTGTTTTAGAGAATATTATATATGTATATTCTATATTATATTGTAATAATATATTTTTATTCCAGATAGTTAATAGTAAAAACTAGATAGTCTTAAAACTTACAAAGTTGTTTACTTACTTTTTCCAAATATCCATTATTTTGACACACTTGTTTATTTAATAGCTCAAAAGGCCATACATAAAACCAATTTTTTTCACTTCTTTATTTACTCAGTACATTTTTTGAGGGCCATATGTTTATCACTGAGCACTACATATAGTCACACTGAGTGTTCAGCAAATATATTTAGAAAGATCGAATATTGAACATCAGCATTGTCTTGAAGATGGTGTTAATCATTGGGCCTTGGTTATTTCTGATCTGCATGGTAATTTATTTGAAATATAGATATTTGTCAAGAAATATAGTTAAATATTTCAGATATTTTGTCTTCCAATACAGACTTCACTTTTTGAAATGCAGATGTAAATGGCATTTAAAATAATAAGCTCTTTTCAGTCTATACTGGCATTTAAAATAATAAGCTCTTTTCAGTCTATATTAAAACTTTCAGAATCTTTGAGTAATATACTATCCCTTATTCTGAGTCCTTACTCAGAAAAAAATCTAAAAATTAAGTAAAGAAATAATCTTCAGATTTCTCTGTAAGTTTATCCATGTGGAAAAACTCTGTTTATTAATTTCTGAGATTTCTTGTCCCTGTGACAATGACTTCTGCACTTGATCTTACCCAAAACGCCAGTGACAATGACTTCTGATCATGCATTAGCTTTCTTAATGAGTTGAATATATTATATTCATTAATATGAATATATTATTATATTCAATAATATGAAGAATAATAGTTGTCAAGTATACAAGATTTGAAAAAAAGAAAATGACTTCACAACCACCTAGCTACTTTGACATATTATTTTTAGCATGTACCCACTAATACTGTAGTTAGTTTGCCCTCCAAAAAGTCCATGAATTGTTCTATAGAATGTTGATCTCATTAATCAAACACCCTTTCAGAATCCATAGATAACATATTACCTAGGATACAAAAAAAAAAAAAAAAAAAAAGAAAACAAAACAAAACCAACCTTTGTTTAAGGATAATATACTTAGTTATGTGAACTGGCTGATATAAATTAGTTATTGTAGATAATCACTAATTGTTAAGAAAAGAGATAAAGAAGATTTTAAAAAGAGCTTGATGAAACTGAAGAAATCTTTGAATTTTAACCAAAACTGCTAAAATTAATGCCAAAATATTTTAAAAATAAAAACAGTGATTACCTATGGCTTGCAAAAAAAAATTAATGCCAGATAGCTATAGGAATTCTTCAGCTTTGAATGAATCAGAACAATAGTAGTAATGTTTAAAATTGTTTTCAAACTCTGACTTTCTAACAATCTTATTTAAGTGTTTCTGTAAGAATTTGTCATAAATCTCATATTATTTGTCCAAAAAGTGAATGCCAGAATCAAAGTCAACCAGAGTAATAATTAAAATACACAATATTCATTCAAAAACAAGAGAGATACAGCATACGGACAACTAATGTTAAAATAAAAGGTTTCTTTCCAACTAGAAATAGGCTAAAACCGGTAGTCAATTTTTAAAATAGACTTTTATAAAGACAATCTTGATTCATATATTATATCCACTTTTCCCTTTAGAAAAAAATTAAATATATATGTATGAAATCAGCATTTATATTTCATGTTTAATGTAAAATTTACCTAGCTTATCCTAAAGCCATTTATAACAAATTGCCTATACTTTATTCACTGTCTGCCTTAATGAAAAATTCATTTTCCTTTTTCTGGAAGTAACTTGAATGTTTAGGATTCACTTTGGCCCCTTATTATTCATTCAAATTCTGCTTCTTTTCTCGGGGTAAAAGATATATATTTATGAATCACTCAGTATGTCAACCACATGTGGATTCTACAATGCTACGAGCATATGTTATTTGTATTCTGCTTTCTGATTTTCTGATTGACAGCAAGAGTTTAAGGGTGACTAGGCTTATTTCCTGAAGTTTAAGATTGATAGAAGTTTAGCAAAGCATATTCGCTGATATGTAATATTGCTTCCCTGATGACAGTGGGAATGAAAATTGGCACACGAACTCTTTGAACTTCAGAAGGAGGAAAAACTTTAGCAGATTGTGTGCTTATGCAAATAGTGACATAAATTAACTTTGAAAATGTTGAGAATACAACAGGAAGAAAGAAATTTGAAATTGAGCCAATCATAATGTCAGGAAATTACAGAATCTTTTCAACCACTTTTCATTTACTGAATTGTAAATATGAGCATTATTCTTTTTTATAAGTTAAATCTTATAAGTTTTGTTAATTTGCATTCAGAAAAAGGAATCCAGTTATATGATGAAAAATTAAATAAAATTCTATTGGAACTTCTTGAAAGAAATATATCACAATTTGGATTCTTTGGTGGGAAGTTTGACACAGACAGAACAAAGAAAACTACTGAAAATATGTCATCACTGCTGAAACTGATACTGTCACAGAACTTTAAGAAGAGAATAGAATTCAAGTCTTGATTTATATTTAAAAGTCTTGATTTATATTTAAAAGGCTTTGAATTACTTTGCAAAAATGATCAATATAAGTTAATGATAACAAATGTTTTTCTATAGATTTTTGGTTGGTCAAGATTTCACAATCGGAAGATGAAGTTCCTATTTTTTCAGTCTAGCTAATGTCTTTTTCAGTTCTCAAACTGACCATACTTCTCAAGAGCACTTAATCTTCCTGATGCCTGGAATTCTGCAAGTATTTCGGCCAGAATTTCTACTAATACTTTGGCTCTTGGTTTAGATATGACTTCCCCTAGGAAGAGATCCTCAGATACGGGTTAGGCATACCTCTCAAATGTTCCACAGACCTTTCCTTTTCTCTCTCTCGGATCTTATCACACACACGGTATTTGCCTCTTCACTTCTCTTTATTCTTTATAAAACGTCCATGAGGACAGGAAACACATCTACTAACATAATTTTGGTATCAGGTGTGTCATCAATAAATAGTGCATGAAATTTATGAGTTAAATAACATATCCTTAGATAAGGAATGTGAACTTGTCTGTCTCCACATGCAATTATCTTTTTAGGGACAAGAATAGTGTCTTATTAAACTTTTTATTTCCAATGCCTAATACAAAGCCAAGAATATAATATATATTCAATAAATATTTTATTAAGTAAATACATGTTCAAATAGATTTTGAAGAGACAGAACTGAATGAAGCTGAAATCCTTACATTACACAACTGAAATTCTTACATTTACGAACACAAAGCTTGCTTTCACTAAAAAAGAATCCCTCCCTTTTTCAGAAAAAAGCATTTGTTCCTGATAAGAAAGAGCAGTCTCTTACTAAGCATTCTTTGTACTTACAATAAGCCCTGATATCATAGGCTAATGTAAGACCTCCTTTCTTGTTCTTATCCCAGATAAAACCATTAGTGGGTCCCTCCTTTTCCATTAAAATAAACAAAGTGGTTTTTGCTTAAAAAAAGAAAGTCAAAGTATTGTGTATTTCCAAGATTAAAAGAGGCATGTGCTCAGAGTACAACATCCAAAAATAAAATGATTGTGTCAGTGGCTTTTCACAACGGATACAAAACATGGGTGGCATTCTCTGCACACCCATCTGTCAAGATGAGTTTCTCACATTAGGTTGTAGCAAGGTTGATATTCCATGGTGACAAAAACATGAGCTGAAAAGTCAGAAAAACCTAGGTTTGTTGGAATTCTGTTTCTACAGTATATGGTGTGAAGCTTTGGGAAAATTATTTAAACATTTTAAATATCAATTTCTTCAATTATTGGTAGAGAAAATAATATCTAATTCATAGGGCTTATAAGGAGTAAGTGTGCAATCCTGTAAAGGTCTTTTCTTTAGTTGAAAGAATGTTATAAGGAAAGCTCTATGATTTTTTTTCTGAAAGAGCTGAAGTTCTACAATATCAAAATATATATAAAAAATATAGAATTTTTCCAAGACTCTCTGATTTCCTGAGTATTTCATGGCCTCCAATAACACTGTCCATGATGCTTGGCAGTGATCACTGAAAACTGGATCATTCCTTTCCTAATCCAGGTCACTTTCATGAGTAACTCTACCAAAAGGGAATCCACATTCAAATCTTCAGGAGTGCTTAGGTGTTCCTAAGATTCTAGTTCAAAATTCAAACCACAGTCCGGGGGTAGAAAAATCATCACATTTTTCTCCAGTTAAGACAATTTATCTGATTTTTCCCTTATCTTGTTTTGTGGTAGTAGTCAGATTCCACTCTAGATTCTTTAAAGTTCTTAGTCCCTTGAAGCTCAACATATATTTTTCTCTCACAGAGCCCTAACTCCATAATTACAATCTTGGCTTTCAGGATTATTGCTTAGTTTATGGGTTTTAGGAGAAGTTTGATTTGAAATACAAAACTGTGCAATGATGTCTTTGTTCTTGGATGTATTCCCCCTCCCAAGGCAAATGGACCACTCTCGCAGCTGCCTATTATTGCCAAAAAGTCAGAGGTTACCAGAAATCCCTAGAAGTTGAATTGCTAATAAGTATCTAAAAACATTTCCGGCCAAGGGGCGCCTGGGTTATGCCTCTGCCTTGGGCTCAGGTAATGGTCTCAGGGTTCTGGGATCGAGCCCCACAATCGGGCTCTCTGCTCAGTGGGGAGCCTGCTTCCCCCTCTCTCTCTGCCTGCCTCTCTGCCTACTTGTGATCTCTTTCTCTCTGTGTCAAATAAATAAATAAATAAATAAAACCTAAAGAAAAAAAAAAAGAAGAAAGAAAGTAAGAAAAAGAAAAGAAAAGAATTACCTGCCAAAAATACTAGCGCAAAATTCCAAACCAGGGTTGTTGTTGGTTTTTTTTTTTTAATTTTTTATTTCTTTTCAGCGTAATAGTATTCATTGTTTTTGCACCACACCCAGTGCTCCATGCAATCCGTGACCTCTCTAATACCCACGACCTGGTTCCCCCAACCTCCCACCCCCCGCCCCTTCAAAACCCTCAGATTGTTTTTCAGAGTCCATAGTCTCTCATGGTTATATTTGAAAATCCTCTATTAAATTTGCTACAAATATTGCCATATTCCATCATCTTCCAAAACTCCTGAATTTCCCCTTAGTTCACAGGATAGTTTTCTGTGAACAACACAATGCATATTAAACATTTCACATCTATAAATTAGCAGAAAGTAAATTCTTAATAAATTGTAGCTAATACTTTAACTCAGTTATGGCTTTTTTTAGGAAAAAAAATGTCATTATTTCCCCTCTTTCTATTGTACTAGCACCATCTGAATCACATATAAATTTGTAAAAAGCCCTACTTTGAATTAAGCTTGTTCACAAGAATGTTTACCAATGATCACATGACCTTTCCTAAAGTCAGGCTACGTGTTCTAACATGAGTTATTCCTTTTACAGCTGATACTATTTTCTACAGTTTCTTTGTATAAAATGAGAAAAGTATTAGTGAATTTATTTTGAATGGACCTCTATGTCTTTCAACTATAAACTTAATGTCTTTAAGCTTTTATTTGCTTACTTCTAAATTTTTCTACAGAAAGTTTACCTAAGAAGCTCCCTACATCATTTAAACTATTAGTTTGAATTCATTTATGGTCAGTTGCTAAAACACCATCTGGCAACCATTTTTTTTTGTCTGTTTGTTTGTTTTAATTATTATGTTTAATAAGTGAAGAGAAGCAAAATGTAATGTCCTCAAGTATGCCTTTTTGGCATAAGGATTATCTTGAGCTGATTATTTTTAAGAAACAAGAGACACAGGAGCTCTGAAAATTGCATAAAAATTACTCTTTTGTAGTAGATATTTATAAGAGAAATCTTCATCTTTAAGGGATTCTCCCTTTCTGTAGCAAGAAGAAAAGGATGGCTAAATCTCTAGAAATTTATCAGAATTTATGAATTTATTACTTAAATTTGTGCAACAACCATATATTTGTTTACTGTGCTTTGATAATAACTTCCCATAACTGGCTCTCCTTAACCCCAACATCTTCTTTTGTCTTCAGCAGAAAATAATATTTAAGGTGATAGCTTGAGCCATTTTAGGGTGTTACTGAGTTTTCCCAGGTATCTCCCATTTATGCAGGAGGGATATGTGTTATTAAACTTCTGTATGTGTGTTTTGTTGTTGTTGTTGTTGTTGTTTTTTCTGTTAATCTGTCTTTTATTACATGGTAGTCTCAGCCAAGAACCTAAAAGGGTAGAGCAAAAATTATTTTTTGTCCCTTACATAAGTTAACAGTAAACCACACATTTGTGTTAAAATATTAAATACTTGTGACTAATTAGAACTACAAGTATTTGAAATAATAGTTAATATAAGCTAATAATTATCCTAATCTTCACAGAGTTGGAACTTCTAGTACAATAGAATGGTATTGAGGGTAGGAAGATAGATAGTTGGAAAACATTTTGCTATTCTTTGTTCTGATGCATGCTAACCAGGTGGAGGACCCAGAATGGGTCTGGCAGGACCAGCCAAGAGGGCCCTTGGCTTCATGCAGGATGGAAATCAAATGCAAGCTAAGATGAAATGAGAGCAGAATTTACTGAAGACATAGAGTATAGATACAGACAGAACATCTGGGAGACTCGGAAAGGAACGGAGAATGAGTCTTGTCTTTACTTGGCTTGGGGTCTGGGGTTTTTGTTGAGGATTGTGGTCTGGTGTGCATGCCTTCTCAGGTATTGCAGAACTGGTTAAAATGAAGAGGAGTGTTTAGATGTCCTCCATTAGTCAGGTATGATCTAGAGCCAGGTGTCTTGGTGAGTCAGTGGGCTGGAAAACATACATGATAACCTTGCCTGATCACTCCTTAGATGTTACCTATTGTGTTGGAAAACTCCAAAGAAATAAATCATTAACTCTTTGACCTTTACAAGAAGAACATACACCATGGGACCCCAAGGCTATAAGGTAGGGTTGTAGGTCCTAACAAGAACAGAAGCAGCAAAAAAGCCATCCTTTATAGGGTCCCTTCAGTTCCCCTGTCTCAGTTTTACAGATGAATTGAAGGAATATGTTGGACTGTTTCCAAGTGTGCAAACCTGGTTTTAAGCATTATGTAATGACCCTCACTGCTTCCTATAACCTATAAGTAATAATATCAAAGTTCTATAGGTATAGCTCACAAATGGCTAAGACAACCTTGTGCTCTTTTCCTTTGTTAAAACAATTTTTATTACTGCAACTTTCTTTTTCTTTTTCACCATTGTTATGTCTAGGCCAACATCTCAAACTACTTTTCATTTCAAAGGAAGGTTATAAAAGCCTTGACTGGTGGTAGGTAGCTAGGAATTCAGAGGAATCTGAAATAAGAGTCCATGTGCACTTCTGACATGGCTCAGCTAAGTAGTGAAACAGTTGTAAGATTTACAGGGATCTCAGCACAGAAGACAGCACACAGAGCTTGACTAAGCTCAACAAGCTGCTCAAGTATACAGACAAACCTTTGCTTTTTGCTTCTCTTTCTCTGCCAGAGCACAGTGCAAAGTAGATAACTAATTGCCCCAGGCATTGTTGGAGCAAAAGACCTCACATCATTATTGATCCTGTACTTTTGTCTTTTCCCCTGAGTTCAACCTTCCTTTGGGGTGTTTGTGGGTGTTTAGAATTAAAGACTAAAAGGAAGTTTGAAACACTGACTGTAAGCCTCTTTGGTGCAGCTGTATTAGTTCTAAGAAACTGAGTTTAAACTGGAAAAACTATGCCAGCCATATTTCCTAAACACTGTATAAAGAAGCAATAAACAGAAACCATCTGCATTCCCAGTTTATCTAATTTTTAAAGTATTTAATAACCCAGGTTATTTGATAGCATATGTGATAAGACTTATGGCACTCATGGATTAAGACAAATGCACCTTAGCAGGTAGCTTTACATAAACATGTGGTTGCAGGTAGAGAGTAGAAGTGGTCACCTACAGGAAAAGCAGAGATCTGTTGACAAAAAAAACAACAACACAAATTTCTACTATATTCTTTCCACAACAAAATTTTGTAGTCTGTTAAACCCCAAACACAATATCAAATCCTATAGAAAAAAATTATTGTGTATGTATATATACATGTATATATAGGTACATGCAAATGTATATTTAATGGTGCTCTCATTTCCCTTAGAATAAATAAAAGTATCATGGGGTAAAATTCCATAAGGAAGAACACTGACCCAATGTTTCTGTATCCTAAAATACTTAAATAAAACAATTAATATAACTACACAAAAATGCATATTTAGGAATTTATAATTTGTTTCTACAGACGTAACTCTCCTATCTTTCTATATCTAACATGTCCCTAGGCAGGAAGTTAGTTTCTCAGGGTTGCCCCCCCACCATCTGCAAGAGGAGGAAATCTTTTGCAAAAGCAAGATTGAAAACAAGATTAGCTGGTTTGAACTAAATAATTAACTAGTGTTTTTTTTTTTTCATTATATTACTATTTTTCTTAATGCATTGGGTGGTTTCTATACCTCTATGACTTTACTTTTGGTTGAACAGATTAATAAAATTAATGTAACATTATACCTTCAAAAACTTAACAGTAATATGCAAAAACTTATTTCATGAAGTTGCATTTGTAATGCTTTTAGAATACAGCAAATACCATACAAAGAAGGGATTTCACAAACAAACCACAAAACAAGAAATATTTGCATTGACAACCTTTTGGCATAAAAGGACTTGGAGGTGGGTACAAATAGTGAGAGTTAATTTATTTGAGTTGGTCTCTGGGAACTAATGAAGAGATCCTCTTTTCTCTTCAGGTAGCTGAATCAGAGCATAGGTAAATCCAAAAGTTGTTCTTGGCCATTATTTTGCTATCCAAGCCAACAAGTAGGAAACAATGGTTGACAATTAGAGAAAATATTAAAACAGATACACAGGGGGAAGTAAAAGGAAATGATCCAAGTGAGGGGGGGAGTGGGGAAAGGAAAACTCAAGAGGGAGAAAGGGGAGAAGGAGGGAGGGAGAAACAAAGAGAGAGAACTTTCTTGGTTTTCCTAGTATTCTGTTCGCTCATTTCTGTTTCTGGCATGCATCTTCAACCTTGAATGTCCTGAGATATCATTGTGATGCTATCCTATCAGGCTGGGTCATAGGATCCAGAGGGGTACCACAGGCCTAGCCAAGAGGGTCCTTGGCTTCATCCTGAAGGACGGAAATCAGATGTGAGCCAGCAGGAGGTAAAAACAGAGTTTATTGACTGAGAGAGTGCTTGCTTTGGCAGCACTTATACTAAAATCCTGAAGTTGAGAGAGAGAGAAATATGGATTCAGTATTTGAGAGACTCAGAAAGGAAAAGAGCGTGAATCTACTCTTAGCTTGGGTCCTCTTAGGCATCCAGGAACTGGTCTGAAACAGGACAGTGTTCAGGTGTCCTTTATAAGTCATTCTTTTCCTGAAGTCAGGGGTCTTGGCATCAAAGTGTTTGGAGTCATCGGTCTTAGAGAACAGTTATGAGGATCCTGCAGGGTCACTCCTTAGATGTTATCTATTGTGCTGGAAGCCTCCCATCATTATCTCTTTGTCCTATATAAGGAGGACATAGGATATTTGCATTACAAGGCACCTGTAGAGCAGGGTGGGGGTGTAGGTCATAGGAAGAAGAGAACCTGGGAAATGAACAAAAGGCAAAAAAAAAAAAAGGGCTTTTCTGTGGGGTCCTTTCAGTTTCCCTATCTCAGTAACACCTGTCCAATGAACATTCTTTCTTTCTTTCTTAATTAATTAATTAATTAATTAATTTTACTCTAACCAAACAATGAAAAAATCCAACTCCTCATAGAAAATTTCAAGTCTAGAACCAGACTAAGCAAATGGTTGATTGGATAAAGTAGCATCTATTTTGGACCAGAAATCTGAAGCAAAATCATAGCCATAGCTAATTTTTCATGGGGATTTCTTTTCTTGTCTTTTGTAAGCCTCTTTCTGCTCTAAAATCTAGTGCTTTTTTTTCCACAAAAAAATGTGAACCTTGTATTTTAACCTGAATCCATCTCTTACATGTTCTAGTCAATGTTCTTTTGACAGTAAGGAACATAACTGGCTCAGGCCAGCTCATATAAAACTAGAAGGAATCATGAAAAGAAATAATCCATAGCTAGGTCTTCAGAATCTAGAATAAGGAACCAGGAAGCTGCCAGTTTTAAAGAAGCTACTCTCTGTATTTCTTTACTTCTGAAGTTCCTGTGGTCAGGAATTCTCTATGCAAATTTACTAAATTTCTCTCTTTGAAAACTGTCATTTTTCAGTTAATCTAGATTTCTGCATATAATATAATGGGTTTGGACATGATTTGACCCAGGCACTATGCTAACTCTGATCCATCTTCTGTGTCAGCCTTCCACTGTAAATTTACTGACTAATCTTGGTGTCTTTTAGGGATAAAGAGAAGATAAGAAAATGTATTTCGTTGCTAGGTGGCTAATTGCTGGTAGATTGAAACTGGCTGTTTAACACCATCGTTGCCAGGAGGTCATAGGATTAAGAATGGGTGCCCCTGACTTATCTGAAAAAGGATTGTTAGCAAAACATACAAAGAACTCTTAAAACTCAATAATTAGAAAACAAACATCCTTATTAAAAAAAAAAAAAAATGAGCCAAACACCTTCACAGACACCACATCAAAGAAGACATACAGATTGCAAATAAGCGTATGAAAAAATGCTTCACCTTGTATATCATCAAGGAAATGTATATTAAAACAACAAAATACCTCTAAATATCTATTAAAATTGCCAAAATCCAAAACTCTGACAATACCAAATGCTGTGAAGATATGGAGCAACAGGAACGCTCATACATTGCTGGCAGGAATGCAAAACAATATAATCACATTGGAAGACAGTTTGACAGTTTCTCATAAAGTTAAACATACTCTTACTACATGATCCTGCAGTTGTGTTCCCTGGGTTTACCCAAAAGAATTGAAAGCCTATGTCTAAAAAAACCTGCACATGAATATTTATAGCAGCTTGTCTTATAATTTCTAAACCTTGGAAGCAACCAAGATGTCCTTCAGTGGGTGAAGGGATAAATAAACTGACATGCAGATGATGGAATATTACTCAGTGTTGAAAAGAAATGAGCTGTCAAGCCATGAAAAGACATGAAGAGAGTTGAAATGCATATTACTAAGTGAAATAAGTCAATTTAAATAAGTTACATACTATACAATTATAACTAACATTCTGGAAAAGGCAAAACTATAAAGACGCTAAAAAGATCAGTGGTTGCTAGAGTTTGGGGGTAGCGTGAAGGAGGAATAGGCAGAGCACAAAGGATTTTTAGGGCAGTTAAACTCCTCTATATGATGCTATAATGATGGATAGATGTCATTATACATTTGTCTGAACCCATAGGATATACAGCATCAAGAATGAACCCTAATGTAAACTATGGACTTTCAATGATTATGAGGTGTCAGAGTAGGTTCAATTGTATCTAACGTTCCACTCTGGCAAGGGGTGTTGATAATGGGGAAGGCTGTGTATAGTTGGGGCAAGGAATATGTAGGAAAACTCTGTGCTTCACTCTCAATTTTGCTATGAACCTAAAACTGCTTTAACAAAAAAAGGCGGGGGGGCGCCTGGGTGGCTCAGTAGGTTAAAGCCTCTGCCTTTGCCTCGGTCATGATCCCAGGGTCCTGAGATAGAGCCCCGCATCAGGCTCTCTGCTCAGCAAGGAGCCTAATGCTCCCCTCTTTCTGCCTGTCTCTCTGCCTACTTGTGATCTCTGTCTGTCAAATAAATAAATAAAATCTTAAAAAAAAAAGATATATATGTATATCTTTCTTTTTTTTTTTTTAAGTGTCCCCTTTCAGGCCTTATGGTCAGGGCAATTTCTCACAATAGTCCATTGATAAGCAAGTTTGAAGCAAGAGATTTTAAGAAACAAGACAGGAAAACATTCATTTAAAAAATGCTTTTATAAATTAAATTGATTTGTGAATGAATGTGGAATTCACATTATTTTTGAATTCACATTCATTACCTTTGACCAAGGCAAGAGACTTTCATTTGAATTAATTAATTGATTGATAGCAGTTAATGAAATGATCTAATAGATTTTCCCCATTTCAGATTGATTTTTAACTAACATACATACAAATATTAAAACAATCTTAAAGTATCAAAGATATACTAGAATTGTAAGTTAAGTGAGAAGATCATTTGTCAAAATGATTCTTATTAGCCTTTACTGTTTATAAGCACTGTTATGTCTTTCCACTCTTCTTGGTTGGAGGAAAGAATATCCACCTTGTAAATCCCATTTCAAACACCATCTCCTTCATCCTCTAGGAGGAACTCTTGGTTCACCAGTTTGAAGTATTTCCCCTAAAACTACTGCAGCAATAATTTTCAGTATTAGTTGTCTTTATGATACAATACCATTTATTGGGAGCTATATATTTGAACTATTACATTCTCTCCTAGCATACATATTCCATATTGGCAAAGATCAGTTTATACTTCTCTATATTCCTCAAATGCATGCAACCAAAATTCATTTAAAGTTATGTTATAGATTTTGAACAGCCAAAAGGAAAAAATCCCAGCAACTGTTTCTCTAAATCTAGTCAAATCTGCTTCAACCCATGCGTCAACCCAGATGCCTCTTAACAGATAGTTATAAAAACAATGACAAAAAAAAAAAAAAAAAAGGAAAGAAAGAAAAGAAAAGAAAAGGCAAAAACAAACAAAAAACCCACAACTCTGTCATTGACTCCCCCTTTCTTTACCAGTTTCCTGAGAAGGTCTTGAAGCTCCTTGCCATGTTAATACAGATGGAACTAGGTCACCTAATTTGATCAATGAATTATGTAAGTAAATATGGTCCTCAGATGGTGGACATCTTCATTGTTTTCAGTGTCCATTTGGGAATCCTTGCCATGAGAGGAAGCTTATGTTGTACAGCCAGACTTCCCAAGTTCACCATGGTCCATGGACCTGCTCCTTTCTGTGGTTTCACTAGCATTCTACAATGGCAGTGTTCTGCTGGTCTCAAGTCTTGCTGTAAGGCATAAACCATCATCTCCTTAGCATTGGGAATGATTTCATTTCCCAAAACCCCTACCAGGATTGGTAGCTTCCATTTCTCCCATATATGTCCTTTCCTCCACATCTTCTCTCTTTGGTGATGGAAGTTTGAATCTCATCATTTCCCTTCAAAGAAACCTCAGAAATCCAATGGTGGTCTCTTTTCTCCCCATTGTTTGACAACAGGTTAAAAATGCTGAAATCCAAGTTGGTTTTTTTGGTCTTTTTTTTTTACTTGGTCCTTTTATTACATAACATAGTGTACACGGTTCAATACTAGCAATTTTTTAAATGATTTTATTTATTTATTTGAGAGAGAGGGAAAGACAATGAGTGAGAGATAACATGGGAGGGAGCATTAAGGGGCAGAGGGAGAGGAAGAAGCAGACGCCCTGCTAAGCAGGGAGTCTGATGTGGGTCTGGATCCCAGCATCCTGGAATCATGACCTGAGCCAAAGGCAGACACCTAACCAACTGAGCCACCAGGTGCCCCTAGCAACACTTATTTAAATAGGATATTTGACTTGTTAATATTTTCGTTTGTAGAAATGTAAATAGAGAGATAGTCTTGGAACTTAGAAATTTTGCCAAGTCTCTACCTGAAACTACTATCTTACTGACTTACAGCAGACAGTATTATTAGTATACATTGCCCATTTTTGGACATGAGCAAAGTTAAAAGAAATCTAATAAATTATCTTACTTCCCTTCTTGTTAAATTCCAAATTGGCCAATTTCCATATGAATAACATTTGCTCTAGATGAAAGGAAGTACTGTTCATTATTTATAATAAGTGTCTGACATCATGGATCAAATAATTAAATCATAGAATTGGCAGTGCTGACCTGACATTCAGGAATAATACAGAACATAGAAATTGATATTTAAAAATAATAGCCCTTTCCTGAGTTACTTGCATGGAAAATTCTCACTAAAATGAATTATGAAATAGAACAGAGTTATTTTTAAAGCTTAAAAATGTGTGCTGGGAATGATAAAAACAATATTTAGAGCACTCAAGCATCAACTTGAAATAAAATGGAAAATCTGATGAAAAAATTAAATCATACATGCTTACAAAATCAATAAACTACAAATATCACTATTATAAGATGTCATGTGAAGATAAGCAAAATATCTGTAAGCTTTCATTCTCTGGAAACCACCAAACTACTGAGAATAATGTAAAAAAAGAAAAAGCCATTCCTAAACTCCAGTTGTTACTGCCACAGATGAATTATGTTCGTTTTAAGAGTCCTCTAAAATGGGTAGACCAAACATTACATTTTAAGCTTGACAATTTACAGACTTTCACAAACCTGATTAAAGTCTGCCTAGATCAATTCCAAACAATGTGCAGGAAGTTAGGTAAAATAAGATACTTGGCAAAAAGATGTTATACTGAGTGTCCCAACTTTTATAAAGACATTAAGCCATCAAGCTTTAAAATCAGTCAAAATTAGATGTTTCTTAACAGGAATAACGTTACATTCTTAAAGAAACTTAAAACAATGTATGCTTTTAAGTTTATAGCCCTGGCAATTATCCTTAGGCCTCTTCTGTACAGCTCCTGCCTGTTCTCAGCCCATTCTATAAATATTTTTCCAATTTATTATTTCAACTTGCCTATTCTTTATAGAGCCTATATTTCTTTATTTGTGCTACATATTAGCTTCCAAAATGTGTGTAAATTTACTTCTGGGAAGAACTAATTCCAATAATGTTGGTTTCATAATTCTGATTTTGATTTTAGACTCACTACACCTAAAATATTTATTTTAGACCCACTACATCTAAAAGCCAGAATGTTTATATATATATATATTTTTTTTTGTCATTTAATTAATTTTTTATTTTTTCAGCATAACAGTATTCATTATTTTTGCACCACACCCAGTGCTCCATGCAATCCGTGCCCTCTACAATACCCACCACCTGATGCCCCCAAACCCCCCCACCCCTCCAAAATTCTCAGATCGTTTTTCAGAGTCCATAGTCTCTCATGGTTCACCTCCCCTTCCAATTTCCCTCAACTCCCTTCTCCTCTCCATCTCCCCTTGTCCACCTTGCTATTTGTTATGCTCCACAAATAAGTGAAACCATATGATAATTGACTCTCTCTGCTTGACTTATTTCACTCAGCATAATCTCTTCCAGTCCCGTCCATGTTGCTACAAAACTTGGGTATTCATCCTTTCTTTTTTCTTTTTCTTTTTTTTTTTTCAAGCTTTATAAACCTATATTTTTATCCCCAGGGGTACAGGTCTGCAAATCGCCAGGTTTACACACTTCACAGCACTCACCATAGCACATACCCTCCCCAATATCCATAACCCCCCCTCTCCCAACCCCCTCCCCCCATCAACCCTCAGTTTGTTTTGTGAGATTAAGAGTCACTTATGGTTTGTCTCCCTCCCAATCCCATCTTGTTTCATTTACTCTTCTCCTACCCCCTCAACCCCCCATGTTGCATCTCCTCTCCCTCATATCAGGGAGATCATATGATAGTTGTCTTTCTCCAATTGACTTATTTCACTAAGCATGATACCCTCTAGTTCCATCCACGTCGTCGCAAATGGCAAGATTTCATTTCTTTTGATGGCTGCATAGTATTCCATTGTGTATATATACCACATCTTCTTTATCCATTCGTCTGTAGATGGACATCTAGGTTCTTTCCATAGTTTGGCTATTGTAGACATTGCTGCTATAAACATTCGGGTGCACGTGCCCCTTCGGATCACTACGTTTGTATCTTTAGGGTAAATACCCAGCAGTGCAATTGCTGGGTCATAGGGTAGTTCTATTTTCAACATTTTGAGGAACCTCCATGCTGTTTTCCAGAGTGGTTGCACCAGCTTGCATTCCCACCAACAGTGTAGGAGGGTTCCCCTTTCTCCGCATCCTCGCCAGCATCTGTCATTTCCTGACTTGTTCATTTTAGCCATTCTGACTGGTGTGAGGTGATATCTCATTGTGGTTTTGATTTGTATTTCTCTGATGCCGAGTGATTTAGAGCACTTTTTCATGTGTCTGTTGGCCATCTGGATGTCTTCTTTGCAGAAATGTCTGTTCATGTCCTCTGCCCATTTCTTGATTGGATTATTTGTTCTTTGGGTGTTGAGTTTGCTAAGTTCTTTATAGATTTTGGACACTAGCCCTTTATCTGATATGTCGTTTGCAAATATCTTCTCCTATTCTGTCAGTTGTCTTTTGGTTTTTTTAACTGTTTCCTTTGCTGTGCAAAAGCTTTTGATCTTGATAAAATCCCAAAAGTTCATTTTTGCCCTTGCTTCCCTTGCCTTTGGGGATGTTCCTAGGAAGATGTTGCTGCGGCTGAGGTCGAAGAGGTTACTGCCTGTGTTCTCCTCAAGGACTTTGATGGATTCCTTTCTCACATTGAGATCCTTCATCCATTTTGAGTCTATTTTCGTGTGTGGTGTAAGGAAATGATCCAATTTCATTTTTCTGCATCTGGCTGTCCAATTTTCCCAACACCATTTATTGAAGAGGCTGTCTTTTTTCCATTGGACATTCTTTCCTGCTTTGTCGAAGATGAGTTGACCATAGAGTTGAGGGTCCATTTCTGGAATCTCTATTCTGTTCCATTGATCTATGTGTCTGTTTTTGTGCCAGTACCAGGCTGTCTTGATGATGACAGCTTTGTAATAGAGCTTGAAGTCCGGAATTGTGATGCCACCAACTTTGGCTTTCTTTTTCAATATTCCTTTGGGTATTCGAGGTCTTTTCTGGTTCCATATAAATTTTAGGATGATTTGTTCCATTTCTTTGAAAAAAATGGATGGTACTTTGATAGGAATTGCATTAAATGTGTAGATTGCTTTAGGTAGCATAGACATTTTCACAATATTTATTCTTCCAATCCAGGAGCATGGAACATTTTTCCATGTCTTCCTCAATTTCTTTCATGAGTACTTTATAGTTTTCTGAGTATAGATTCTTAGTCTCTTTGGTTAGGTTTATTCCTAGGTATCTTATAGTTTTGGGTGCAATTGTAAATGGGATGGACTCCTTAATTTCTCTTTCTTCTGTCTTGTTGTTGGTGTAGAGAAGTGCAACTGATTTCTGTGCATTGATTTTATATCCTGATACTTTACTGAATTCCTGTACAAGTTCTAGCAGTTTTGGAGTGTAGTCTTTTGGGTTTTCCACATATAGTATCATATCATCTGCAAAGAGTGATAGTTTGACTTCTTCTTTGCCGATTTGGATGCCTTTAATTTCCTTTTGTTGTCTGATTGCTGAGGCTAGGACTTCTAGTACTATGTTGAATAGCAGTGGTGATAACGGACATCCCTGCCGTGTTCCTGACCTTAGCGGAAAAGCTTTCAGTTTTTCTCCATTGAGAATGATATTTGCGGTGGGTTTTTCATAGATGGCTTTGATAATATTGAGGTATGTGCCGTCTATCCCTACACTTTGAAGAGTTTTGATCAGGAAAGGATGCTGTACTTTGTCAAATGCTTTTTCAGCATCTATGGAGAGTATCATATGGTTCTTGTTCTTTCTTTTATTAATGTGTTGTATCACATTGATTGATTTGCGGATGTTGAACCAACCTTGCAGCCCTGGAATAAATCCCACTTGGTCGTGGTGAATAATCCTTTTAATGTACTGTTGAATCCTATTGGCTAGTATTTTGGCGAGAATTTCTGCATCTGTGTTCATCAAGGATATTGGTCTGTAGTTCTCTTTTTTATTGGGATCCTTGTCTGGTTTTGGGATCAAGGTGATGCTGGCCTCATAAAATGAGTTTGGAAGTTTTCCTTCTATTTCTATTTTTTGGAACAGTTTCAGGAGAATAGGAATTAGTTCTTCTTTAAATGTTTGGTAGAATTCCCCCGGGAAGCCGTCTGGCCCTGGGCTTCTGTTTGTTTGGAGATTTTTGATGACTGTTTCAATCTCCTTACTGGTTATGGGTCTGTTCAGGCTTTCTATTTCTTCCTGGTTTAGTTGTGGTAGTTTATATGTCTCTAGGAATGCATCCATTTCTTCCAGATTGTCAAATTTGTTGGCGTAGAGTTGCTCATAGTATGTTCTTATAATTGTCTGTATTTCTTTGGTGTTCGTTGTGATCTCTCCTCTTTCATTCATGATTTTATTTATTTGGGTCCTTTCTCTTTTCTTTTTGATAAGTCTGGCCAGGGGTTTATCAATCTTATTAATTCTTTCAAAGAACCAGCTCCTAGTTTCGTTGATTTGTTCTATTGTTTTTTTGGTTTCTATTTCACTGATTTCTGCTCTGATCTTTATGATTTCTCTTCTCCTGCTGGGTTTAGGGTTTCTTTCTTGTTCTTTCTCCAACTCCTTTAGGTGTAGGGTTAGGTTGTGTACCTGAGACCTTTCTTGTTTCTTGAGAAAGGCTTGTACCACTATATATTTTCCTCTCAGGACTGCCTTTGCTGTGTCCCACAGATTCTGAACCGTTGTGTTTTCATTATCATTTGTTTCCATAAATTTTTTCAATTCTTCTTTAATTTCCTGGTTGACCCATTCATTCTTTAGAAGGATGCTGTTTAGTCTCCATGTATTTGGGTTCTTTCCAAATTTCCTCTTGTGATTGAGTTCTAGCTTCAGAGCATTGTGGTCTGAAAATATGCAGGGAATGATCCCAATCTTTTGATACCGGTTAAGACTTGATTTAGGACCAAGAATGTGATCTATTCTGGAGAATGTTCCATGTGCACTAGAGAAGAATGTGTATTCTGTTGCTTTGGGATGAAATGTTCTAAATATATCTGTGATGTCCAACTGGTCCAGTGTGTCATTTAAGGCCTTTATTTCCTTGTTGATCTTTTGCTTGGATGATCTGTCCATTTCAGTGAGGGGAGTGTTAAAATCCCCTACTATTATTGTATTCTTGTCGATGTGTTTCTTTGATTTTGTTATTAATTGGTTTATATAGTTGGCTGCTCCCACGTTAGGGGCATAGATATTTAAAATTGTTAGATCTTCTTGTTGGACAGTTCCTTTGAGTATGAGATAGTGTCCTTCCTCATCTCTTATTATAGTCTTTGGCTTAAAATCTAATCGATCTGCTATAAGGATTGCCACTCCTGCTTTCTTCTGATGTCCATTAGCATGGTAAATTCTTTTCCACCCCCTCACTTTAAACCTGGAGGTGTCTTCGGGTTTAAGATGAGTTTCTTGTAGGCAACATATAGATGGGTTTTGTTTTTTTATCCATTCTGATACCCTGTGTCTTTTGATTGGGGCATTTAGCCCATTAACATTCAGGGTAAGTATTGAGAGATATGAATTTAGTGCCATTGTATTGCCTGTAAGGTGACTGTTATTGTATATTGTCTCTGTTTCTTTCTGATCTACTACTTTTAGGGTCTCTCTTTGCTTAGAGGACCCCTTTCAATATATCCTGTAGAGCTGGTTTGGTATTTGCAAATTCTTTCAGTTTTTGTTTGTCCTGGAAGCTTTTAATCTCTCCTTCTATTTTCAATGATAGCCTAGCTGGATATAGTATTCTTGGCTGCATGTTTTTCTCGTTTAGTAC
This sequence comes from Lutra lutra, assembly GCF_902655055.1. Classification (NCBI taxonomy): domain Eukaryota; kingdom Metazoa; phylum Chordata; class Mammalia; order Carnivora; family Mustelidae; genus Lutra; species Lutra lutra. The sequence continues at coordinate 109,895,610 of NC_062285.1, forward strand.
TCTGAATATATCATGTGAGCTCTTTCTGGCCTGCCAGGTCTCTGTGGATAAGTCTGCTGCCAATCTAATATTTTTACCATTGTACGTTACAGACTTCTTTTCTCTGGCTGCTTTCAGGATCTTTTCTTTGTCACTAAGACTTGTAAATTTTACTATTAGGTGACGGGGTGTGGACCTATTCTTATTGATTTTGAGGGGGGTTCTCTGAACCTCTTGAATTTTGATGCTTGTTCCCTTTGCCATATTGGGGAAATTCTCTCCAATAATTCTCTCCAATATACCTTCTGCTCCCCTCTCTGTTTCCTCTTCTTCTGGAATCCCAATTATTCTAATGTTGTTTCATCTTATGGTGTCACTTATCTCTCGAATTCTCCCCTCGTGGTCCAAGAGCTGTTTGTCCCTCTTTTGCTCAGCTTCTTTATTCTCTGTCATTTGGTCTTCTATATCGCTAATTCTCTCTTCTGCCTCATTTATCCTAGCAGTGAGAGCCTCCATTTTTGATTGCACCTCATTAATAGCTTTTTTGATTTCAACTTGGTTAGATTTTAGTTCTTTTATTTCTCCAGAAAGGGCTTTTATATCTCCCGAGAGGGTTGCTTTAATATCTTCCATGCCTTTTTCAAGCCTGGCTAGAACCTTGAGAATCATCATTCTGAACTCTATATTTGACATATTACCAATGTCTGTATTGATTAGGTCCCTAGCCTTTGGTACTGCTTCTTGTTCTTTTTTTTGTTGTGAATTTTTCCGCCTTGTCATTTTGTCCAGATAAGAGTATATGAAGGAGCAAGTAAAATACTAAAAGGGTGGCAACAACCCCAGGAAAATATGCTTTAGCCAAATTAGAAGAGATCCCAAATCGTGAGGGAGGAGAAAGGGGATAAAAAGGGGTTCAAAAAGAAAAAAGAAAAAAAAAGAAAAAAAAAGAACTATTTAAAAAAAGAAAGCTGATAAAGAAAAAATATAAAAAGAGGAAAAAATATATATATAAACTATTTAAAAAACGTTAAAAAAGAAAACGGTAAAAGTTAAAAAAAATTTAGCAGAAGAAGAGAAAAAGAAAAAAAAATTGAAAAAGAAAAAAAATTTTAATTAACTGCAAGGCTAAAGAATCATGGGGAGAAAGCCATGAGTTCCGTGCTTTGCTTTCTTCTCCTCTGGAATTCTGCCGCTCTCCTTGGTATTGAAACAGCACTCCTCGGTAGGTGAACTTGGTCCTGGCTGGGTTTCTCATTGATCTTCTGGGGGAGGGGCCTGTTGTAGTGATTCTCAAGCGTCTTTGCCCCAGGCGGAGTTGCACCGCCCTTACCCGGGGCCACGCTGAGTAGCTGAGTAATCCGCTCGGGTTTGCTTTCGGGAGCTTTTGTTCCCTGAGCGCTTTCCGTAGAGTCTGGAAGACGGGAATGAAGATGGCGGCCTCCCGGTCTCCAGCCCGGAGGAGCCGAGAGCCCGGGGCCCCACTCCTCAGTGCGCCCTCAGAGAACAGCGCCCAATGACTCCCATCACCCTGGCCTCTGGCCGCGCTCCGAGCTGACCGAGCCTGCGACCGGTTCAAGGCAACCCCGAGCTGAGAGTCACTCCTCGGCTCTGTCTCTGTAGCTGGCTTCCCCGCTCCAATACCGGTAAGCTCTGCGACACTCAGACACCCCCGATCCTTCTGCGACCCTGCGGGACCTGAGGCCGCGCTGACCCCGCCTGGGCTTCCAGTTAAGCCTCTGGAGCGATGTCCCTCAGCGGAACAGACTTTTAAAAGTCCTGATTTTGTTCCGTTGCTCCGCCGCTCGCTGGGAGCCGGCCCCTCCCCCCACGGTCTATCTTCCCGTCGCTTTGGATTCACTTCTCCGCCAGTCCTACCTTTCAGATAGTGGTTGATTTTCTGTTTCTAGAATTGCTGTTCTTCTTCTCTTCAATCTCCCGTTGGATTTATAGGTGTTTGCAATCTTTAGATAAGCTATTTAGCTGATCTCCCGCTACCCGAAGTAGTCTCAGCCTGCTATCTCTCCGCCATCTTGACTCCCTAGTCTATATATATTTTTTTAAGATTTTTATTTATGTATTTGACAGACAGAGATCACAAATAGGCAGAGAGGCAGGCAGAGAGAGGGGAAGGGAAGCAGGTTCCCGGCTGAGCAGAGAGCCCAACGAGGGGATGGATCCCAGGACTCCGGGATCACGACCTGAGCCGAAGGCAGAGGCTTTAACCCACTGAGCCACCCAGGCGCCCCGCCAGAATGTTTACATTATGTTTATTTTATTTTAATCTACATGTTTGATGTAATACAGAAATTTTGGTAGACAAGCTTCTAAGATAGCACCGAAAGATCCCAAGGTCCTTGTGTTCATGGCCTTTGTAGTCTCTTCTCCTGAGTAATTTCTTCTTATCCAGAGAATATGGGAACACCGAGAGGGTGTTCCTTCCATGATAAGGCTACAAGAGATTACGACCTTGTCACAGTAGCAGAGTCTCTCTCTTATTGGTTTTGATGAAGCAAAATGCCATGTGGAAAATCCTCTGCTGCAAGAAACTAAAGGAACACCACAGTCAGTTCCAGGGAAGGAACTGAAGGCCTCAGTTTTGCAGACCAGGAAGAATAAATGAATCCTGCTAACAACCACTGATGAATTTGGAAACAGATCTTTCTGCACTCAAGTGCACTCATACTTCCCCAACTCTGGTTGATATCTTGTTTCCAGCCTGTGAGAGACTCTCAACTAGAGGACTCAAAAAAACCATGCCTTGACTCCTGGCCAACAGGAACTATGAAGAAATATATATTCATAGTTTGAAATCACTGAATTCATAGTAATTTGTTAGGCCATAACAGATAACAAATCCATAAATAATACAGCAATGAAAATAAATCAAAAAAGCAAAATTTAAAATGTCATAAATTGCCAATATGAAGAGTTTCTTTGTCTCCAAAGGTATATTTATATCTTCTGAAATATTCTCTGTATTATTTGGGTGTGGACCTAGTATTAATAATAACAAAATACCACCATCTGCTCAATTGCTTACATCATGATTCTTTTATTTCTGGCCCCTACCATCTATTTATTTTTTTATTTTATTTTATTTTTTTTTTTCAGCATAACAGTATTCATTATTTTTTTACCACACCCAGTGCTCCATGCAATCCGTGCCCTCTATAATACCCACCACCTGGTGCCCCCAACCTCCCACCCCCCACCCCTTCAAAATCCCTACCATCTATTTAATCACTAAGACCTGTTAATTCACACTCAAAAAACAAAAAAACAAAACAAAAAACAAAAAAAAACTCTCTTATTCCACTTCCCTCTTCCTCTACTGCTTTCACCATTACCTGGTGTATGAAACACTACATCATGATCCCTGTGTTCAGGTTATAGGTCTCCATTCTCCCTCTGATCCATTTTATTCAAGTAATCAAGAGCGAATTTTTAAAATTCATGTCTGATCATATCCTTACCCTTTTTATGGCTTTTGTAGAAGAAAGTCACAAATCTTTAATAGAATGCACCTGTGTAAATATAACGTGGCACCTGCTGTCCTCTCTAGGTTTCATATGATGGATTGCCCTCTATACTTTAGATAGACTGACATTTTGTTTTCACTTCTTCAAATGGGCCATACTTTGTTCTTCCCATGCTTCTTCCTCTGTCTGGGGTACTCTTTTCTTCTATATCCACTCCCTTCTCAATCTTTAATTAACCTAATCTTTCAGAACACTAATATCTCAGCTTACAACTGCTTCTTAAAGGGAAGTTTGTCCCAACCCCTGGTTTACCTTCAGTTCGTGTTGCATACTTTAATTTTACCCTATATTTCTTCATAGCAGTTATGAGATTACTAGTTTAATTATCTCTGTTTCCAACTAGATTTTAGGTTGTTGTTTTTTTATCAAAGATTTTTTATATATTTATTTGACAGACAGAGATCACAAGTAGGCAGAAAGGCAGGCAGAGAAAGAGGAGGAAGCAGGCTCCTTGCTGAGTAGAGAGCCCTCTGTGGGGCTCAATCCCAGGACCATGACCTGAGACCATGACCTGAGCCCAAGGCAGAGGCTTAACCCACCGAGCCACCCAGGCACCCAGATTTTAGGCTTTTGAGGGCACCAAGAAAGTCTCTTTTTTATTTTGTAAAATATGCAGGCTGCAACAGATATCATTTTGTCAGTGGTTCTCAATTATGTCTGGGCGGGGTCGGGGGGGGGTAATTTTTCCCTTCCAGGGCACTCCTGGCAATGTTTGGAGATATTTGAATTTGTCACAAATGGGTAGGAGATGGGGAAAAAAGGAAGATACTGTTAATATCTAGTGGATAGAGATAAGGATACTGCTATATATCCTACAATTCACTGCCAGCACCCATGAGGAAAATGAAACAGATCAAAATGTTAATAGTGCTGAAACTGAGGAACTCTGTTTTATGAATTAATATTTACAGAATGAATAAGTTAAATATATATTGAATAAGCTAATTTTGTATTATGAAACCATACAATCTTCAAGAACATGGATAAACAAAAGCTTTTGTTTCTATAAGTTTATTGTTTTCCTTTATAATTCTTTAAAATAAAGAGATTCATTTACTCACTCAGTTATTAAGTGTTTACTGACTTTAGACATTGAGCTTGGTGGTTGTGGGGGAGGATTCTACAGTAGACCAGCATCCTGCACTCAAGGATTTTATATATCAAAGGAAGAAAAAGCTAACCAACTGATAAATAAGTAGATTGTGATAAGTGCTAGCAAATAAACAGAATGGTATGATAGAAACTGGCATAAGAGATCAATGTTGGCAGCACTTTAATAAGGATATACAAGGGGCCAGTTGTACAAAGAACTATGGGGAGACTATTCCAGGTGTAGAAATAGTGGATGCAAACTCCACTAGACAGGAAAGACCTTGGTATATTCAGGAAACTTAAAGGATTCCAGTAGAGTTGGATCATTTTGAAATTATTTCAAAAGGCAAAGGAATTTATTGAATGGTTTGCAGTAGAAAAAATAACACGATTTGACTTATATTTTTAAAATACTATCGCTGCTCTGTAGAAAATTCATGGAAAAAGAAAGACATAGCTAGTAAAACAAGACACTGCCTTGCAGCAGACCAGTGAAAAATAATAGTGATGTGGATACGAAAAGAAATGGGTGGATATGAAGTCTATCTTGTAGATACAATTTACATGACTTGTTGAGAAATGGGATGTTGGTGATGAAAGACGTATAAAATGCACTGCTACATTTTTTACAATCTGTATTGTAAAAAATACAATAGAATTTAATGTTTGAGTAAATGAAGTAAAGGTGATACCATTTATTGGTGAGTTTGTGAAAACTAAAGAAAAAGATATGACAGGAAAAATCTAGTTCTTTCTCAGATATGAAATATTGGAGATACCCAGGAGTAATTTAATTGGAGATGTTATAGTCCAGGATCAGTTGATTATGGACCAGAGAGTATATATACTCCACTACTTGTTTTTATAAGTAAAGTATTAGAACAAAGGCCCTCCTATTCATTTATATATTGCCTCTGGCTTCTTATACTCTACAACAGCAGAATTACAAAGGGGAGCATATAGTCTGCAAGCCTCAAAGATTTTTTGCCTGGCCCTTTACTGAAAAAGCTTACTGACCCTTTTATAGATAAACACTTTTTTCAGAGATATATTCCCAAGTACCAAAAAACGTGTCTGGGATCCTTATAGGAACATAATAAATATGTATTGTAAGAATAAATGTCAAGTGAGCACTCAGGCTTATAAACTTGGAGGTCAGAGAGCAAGTCTTAGATTGAGATACACACTTTGAGAGAATCAGCATGGTCATCATTTGAAATCAGAAGATTAAATAAAAATGCCCCAAAGCAGGATGTTAGTGAAAAGAAAGACAGGAAAGAATCGATGTAAAATAAGAAAAGTAAAAAGGAGGCGAGGAAAAGCGGATACAACTGAATCCCAGAAGCAGGTTAAAATGTAGAGATGAGGGCGCCTTGGTGGCTCAGTGGGTTAAGCCTCTGCCTTCAGCTCAGGTCATGATCTCAGGGTCCTAGGGTAGAGTCCCACATCGGGCTCTCTGCTCAGCGGGGAGCCTGCTCCCCACCCCCACCTCCGCTTGCCTCTCTGCCTACTTCTGATCTCTTTCTCTGTTAAATAAATAAATAAATAAATAAATAATGTAGAGATGGGATAACAAAGTACTGTAGCAGGGTGAAGCCTGTAAGGTAAGAAGAAGAAAAACTTGTGCATAGTACTTTATGCTGAAATAGGGGGAAATGAGGAGACAGAGGAGAATGATTTCAATTTGGAAAATGGTGTTTCTAAGAAAAAGTGGAAATGATGAAGCAAGATTGGAGAGTTCTGAAAAGAGAAGGGATTAGTAACAGTACGGACAAAACTTCCACGCTTTGCTAAGACACAGCAGAGCAATGTAAGGGCATTTGGGAGATGGTGGAAGAACAAAGTAAAGTTTTGTTTAGGTGATTGGTCTTCAAAGTAGGAGAGCCTGGAAGGTTTTAGTGACAGGAATTTTAGAAAGGGATGTTGTTACTTAGTGAGGGAATAATTGGAAAACTTTTGAGAAGCTGAAAGAGATATGACCCAGAGGCAATTGGAGGGTTTGTTTGATAGGAGGAGGAACATTTATTCCATTATAATAGAGGTTAAAATGGAGCAAACTGAAGCAGATAAAAGAAAATTTGAAGATATGGTGATTGGGATATACTAATTTCAATAGCACATAACAGAAGCACATTTAATTCAATATGCTCATTTAAAAGAATGGAATTTATTATTTCACATAAGCTGAAGGTCCAGGAGATGAACCAGTTCAAAGAGTCTTTGAATTAGTTATTCACATGACAGCATTCTACCTGGTTGCTCTGACGTGGTCCTACCTCTATGTACAGGCTTGTGGCATTAAATCAATGGCAGCAGCTTCACATCTTTTATCTTTGTGCCGCCTAATCTGAAATAAATTGCAAGCTTCTTTTTCCCCGAAGCATCAAAAAGAAAGATCTTCCACTTCACTGTCTTTGGTTGATTACATACTGTTTGTTAGATCATCTGTATTTAAAGATAGAGTATAAACTGTTTTGTTTAAGCCCGTTATGCTCTTCCCTTATATTGAGGTCAATTCTGCCCATTCACATTGCTGAGTATTAAGATGACAGTTAGGAACTCCAGTGGAACTCAGGAGTATGATAACCGAGAGAAAGGTGAATGATTGCTGAGGAGTAAAAGCCATATAAAGTGAACTTCTGTATATATGAGTGATGTGAACAATGAAACAATAATTCTCGCTTTGTGTGCACATTCTTTAATTACGGAAATCCTCGTTTTTAATCTGTCCAAAACTGGAGTGATTTCAAATATCAGAGACCAGGTAAACTGAAAGATATGTACACATTTTGACATTGTGGAAGCACTTTGAGAAGAGAACAACAGAATCTATTCTAGTGTTTATGTGTTCCAGCACTTCTGTAGGGAAATTGTTTATTCTTATGCCATTATTTCTATATCATTTATATAATTTATTGTCTTATAACAATGCCATCTGAGCACTCTTTATAAAATCTATGAGCCTGGTGCTAAAAATGACCTTAATACCCAATAACTTTAGAGAGAAAATCAGATGCCATAAAAGCTAATGAGGAGGACAGGTGACATCATTATATACCGTTAGGTTATTTCAGGAAGCACACACTGCAGAATGTAAGAGAAGAGGCTGCACAAATAAAAATCAGCATCAAATGGGAAAATATGTTAAAGCTTTTAGCTTTATTTATTCCAAGCATGAACACATGCGCACACGTGTATATGTTCATTCTTTGCTTTCGAATGAAAAATTTAATCTGGAATATAAAACATATCTTATATAAAATATAAGATGACTACATGGTATATCTACTACAAAAGCAAAAAGAATTTCCCTTTAAAAGAATTAGTTTCTTAAAGAAGAATGAAATATGGTCATGAAGTAAGAATGAGGACTAGAAACAATTATAAGATAGTTTCCCTCAAAAGGAAGTCATTCAACACTACTGAATATTTTATATTGCTAAAATATAAATCACAGGTCAAAAAACCACTTTTGCAAGAAGTCGCATCTCTTTATTTTCTCTTATTCAATTTAATTTCTGGCTAAAATTCCCTAGTCCAAGCTGGTGGGAAAGTTAAACGTAGTTTCCTGGTATTTCTTTCTTTCAGTAGAAAAAGAGCTTCAAATGCAAGGGGAAAAGTTAATATCTATTAACGAAACACACTGTGAGAATGTAGTACAGTTTTAAGACATTTTTGAGTATTGAGCTGAGGTTTGTGGTGATTAGTCTAAAGTTGTAAGAGTCAGCCCAGGTAGGTGGCTTCTCCAAAAACTTTCAGCTGCTTGAGAGCAGATGCAAAAGTGGTGGATAGTTGGATGAAGGCAGGAAAAGTGTTACCAGATGAGTGCAATGGAGGGAGTATGCATTGAGGAAGCTGAGGATATTCACAAGGATGTAGTTACATGCCACCATTATCAGGTATTCATTGTGGGTAATAGTGATGTTAAGACAAGGAAATTGTTTATATGGTAAGCAGTTAAACTTCTTTAGTGGCCTAATGTGTTGGGAGGAGAATGGGATCCAGTCTCCAGCAGAATTGAATATTTAAACTTAAAGATATTAGCCTAAAAGCTTTCAAAGTCCATTTGTGTATATGCTAGCATGTAAATAGATAGCTTAAAGAAGGTGGGTTTAGACCAGGAATCGAATCTTGTTCTTATTTTAGAATTTAGTGGCCTTCTGTTTTTATCATGTGTTATATGTATATACATGTGCATATATATATATATATATATATATATATATATATATATAATATATTATCTATAAAAGGTAAAATAGAGAATGCAATTAGAGATATATTTACCACATATCCAAAACATATCCAGGTAACTTTGGCAATGATTATGATTTCAAATAAGAAAGTATATCATCTTTGGGAATTTATCTTCATATCACAACTACATGATTCTTCCTCAAATCTCTTGCTTACATGTCAGTAAAGTCCACATTACAGTTTCATCTTTTTGTGCAGCTAATGCAGGTAGATACACACAAGGCACACACCCCCCTCAAAGAAAGGACTGATTTTAAAAAAAAAAATCTTTTTGGAGTAGTTTGTTTCCAGTTCCAAATAAATCATCTATAAAATGTGCTAGAGGGAACACAAAGATAAACTGCTTTTACTCCTGTCATTTCATTTAACACTAAAGAAATATTGAATGCTGAAGGAACTCTCAGAATATGTTGATGGATGAGGCAAATATTGAGTGTCCAAATTCTGAAGTCAATATTTACCTTGAGCAACAATCTATCTTAATACTTCCTCAAGCAAGAAACCAATATAACTTATCTGTGGCATCATATGTCAATGTATATATGTCATAGGTTTGAGAACATTAACAAATTTTGGAAATTATTCTGACAGTTTTCATCTGGAAATTTCCCTATTATGGTTATTCTATAGAATATTTTAGTTTGTTTTATTTTTAAAAGGTTACCGCAAGAGTTCTGATTTTAACTCCTTAGAGTTAGTTTCTATAATCAACCAGTGACTAATACATCAAAATAAATACCTGATATTTATTCTCTTTCTTTAGACATATGTTATGAGCTTTATAGTCTTTTAATCTCCTACTAAATTGTGCAAATGAAGTTCCTACAATAATACTTCAAGGTTTTAGGCATTGCAGTGCTTGTCATATATAAAGTGAGTCAATATTGATGCATATCACAGATGCAAATAAATCTTAGGATGGACACCTTAGAAAAATGTCAAGGTGTTCCATAGTTAATATGTATTAGTTTCCTAGGGCTATTATAACAAATTACCAGAAATTTGTTGGCTTAAAACAACAGAAATTTATCCTATCACAGTTCTGGAGGTTAGAAATCTGAAATCAAGGGTTCCACAAGGTTCTTCCTTCTGGAGGTTCTGAGGGATAATCTATTCCTCAGCTCTGTCCTAGCTTCTGGTTGCATGAAATCCTTGGTATTCCTTGGCTTTTAGATAGATCACTGTAATCTCTCCTTCTGTTGTCTCATGGTATGCTTCCTGCATGGGTCAATTGCTACGTCTCCTCTCTTTCTAAAAACACATCAGTCAAACTGGATATTAAGGGCCCCCCTTAATCTAGTATGACTCATTTTAACTTGATTATACTACAAATTATTTTCAGGTAAGATCACATACACAAATTATAGATAGGCATGAATTTTGGGGGGACACTATTCAACTCAGCACAATATACAGTTAGGCTCATGAAATGGATGGTCTACAGATACTCATTATAGAGCTAGACTTATTTACCTGTCCATATTAGAGATATAGAATTAGTGTAAGCACTTACGTTTTTAGAAATATGATAGACTAAATAGCTGAAGAAATCCATTCAAAACTGGAAAATTTTAAAGGCTGATTACAATATTTATTAATGCATGTTAAATTTATAACTGAGTCAACAATAAAAGGAAGGAAATTCTCAGAAAAGCAAATTACAAGAAAATATGACCCTGGAGAGGTAATCAAGGTCTAAAGCTAACAGTTGTCCTTAAGACACCTGCCATTCTTTGTCTACAGCTTTCTATTTTAAAAGGTTACATAAGTATGGGATGGAAAGTAATGTCTATGGCCTGTGTGAAAAGGAAAGTTGGATGGATGCCTTTATATAATTCCATGACCCAAAAGGAGATGTTATGGGTGAGTGTCTCAGTCTTGCTTCTGGATAAATGGAGGGACAAAAAAAATCTCCCCCTAAGATTTTCTAATCACAAACCAGAATTGAATTTAAAATAGTTCCAGATTGGTAGTGTCCCAGATGCCTGGCAGAAGGAAATATAACTCCTTCCTGGAAGAAATCACCTTCAGCCTGGAGCTCAATGGCTTACCATAGGTAAAGTCCCATGGAAATTGAGCCCACAGTTAAAGTCATAAAGTAAATAATGAAACAAGTCAGCATGAAAGTAAGAAATAATGACAAACAGAAACAGAGCCACAAAGATTGCTGATTTTAACATTATATAAGATAGAATATGAAATAAGAATTATTGACCAGGTTTAAAATTTAAAAGGTATTTAAAATCTGACAAAGAAACAAGACACTATTAAAAAAAAATCCACCAGAATTTAAAAAGGACCTAATAGATCTTCTAGAAATGGAAAAAGAGTAATAACAATTAAAATAAAAAATCATTTTGTGGACTAAATAGTGCATTGGAAACACCGAAATGAGAACATGTGAACTAGAAAATGCATCTGAAGATTTTTCCCATAGTGCAGAAAAAGATAACAAAGACTAAATATTAGAAAAATAAAATTGAGAAAGAGAAAATAGAGTATGAGAGAGAAATGAAATTCAAAGAGCTATTGGATGAGATGTCCAGAACCGATCAAATATGTAAAAAAATCAGATTTAGGGGTGGGAGCAAAGACATCTTACTACAATGAATAAAAATAAATTTGAACTAAGACACATCAGAATGCAACTTCATGTGAATGCAAATAAAGAGAATATCTTAAGAGAAGCCAGGATCAAAAGGACAAACTAACCCCCAAGTTAAACACACAAAAAATTAAATTGATAGTGGCATTTTCAACTGCCACAATAGAAATCAGAATTATATTCTGGAAAAACTGATAAAAAAAATTGGTAATCTAAAATCATATACCTAGAGAAACTATTATGCAATGAGAATCTACTAAAAACATTTTTTAGGAAAAGTAAAAACTGAGATGGTACAACTAATAGAACCTCACTAAAGGACTTTTTTTTAAGATTATGCAGCAGGAATTACTAAAATGAACCCAGAAGATAAGTCTGAAATACAAAGCTAATGGTGAGTAAAGAAAATTCCAAATCCAAAAAGAGAAATCTAAAAACTTTAACTGTACAAAATAATAGTAATGATATTTGTTTTGTGAGATTATAAAACAATATATAATTAAAATACTGCACAACCTTATCAGTTATATGGTTTCTAACTGGAATTAATATCTTCAAGTTTTCTTACATTGTTTAGGTAGAAGATATAAATGTATCTCCTAGTCAACAGAAAGGAGTACTGTGGGGGGGGGGGTGTTGGTTACAGTATAGGGAATGAAAAAGTAGGACAAAGAGAAAACTCAAAATAAAATGGTAGAAATCAATCCTAATTTTAATAACTGCAACTGAACTCATGTGAGTTTTCTCCTTGGAGAGTCAAGATAGAAACTACATCAGGTGAAGTTGTCACACAGAGAAAACTTCATTTGCAGCAAATAAGACTATGGGAAGTAACTCCCAAAGCCATGACTCCCTGAGCAAGGATAAATGGTTTTTTTTTATTTAGGATTAGGATGAATATTTAGAAAGGAAAACCTTGTTATCATACGTAGAGGCAGGCATAAGGTCGCACATGTGCCTTAAGGAAACATGTCCATGCATACATTGCATGTTATGTAAATGAGGCTCCTCCTTGGGTGGAGATTTCAGTATTATAATGAGGTTAAAGTAACTGTCAGCCACTCCATTGTCCATCTGTGCAGGTGTGTGTTGGTGGTTAAGCTCAAACTGGTCTGGGTATTCTGGGACTCCAGAGCTCTTCCTCGAGGCAGTCATTATTGCTGGAGGGTAATTTTGGTCTCCATCACAGGATGCTATGCCTGTGAGGTCTTTCATCTGAGTTAAGAGATAAACTGCAAAGAAGAGCTTAAGGAAAAGTGTGGGACAAAAGCTGGTGGGTAGAGTCAGGAGAGCAGTAAGGGTTGGGTCTTGGGTCTAGCTGGTGAAATAACCACATATAAAAAGCCCCAAAAAACAAAAAACAAAAACAAACCTACCCCAGCTATGTAGTCTTTATAAAGACATACCAAACCTAAGAACAAATTTTAGAAGTAAAATCCTGGGAAAATATGCAGATACATACAAATCAAAGGAAAGCTAGAGTAGCCACAGTATTATAACACCAAAAGATTTTTAGGCAGCAAGCATTACCAGGGAAACAGTGCTCTACATTATTTAAAAATAAGGCAAAAAATTTAGAAATCAATCACAAAAACAAAACTAGAATTAGAATAAGCCCAGAGAGCTCAACTAGTATTGTATGAACTTAGACATTCCAAAGTTTCTTTGAGGATGGATAGTTTTGCGACTTAGTTATCAGAAATAGCAGGTCTTCTTTCAGGTACCTGGTCGGCAAAGTGCTGCTAAGCACTGAAGTTGTCTTGAGACATAACTTGTACTTGAGTCATGGGTCCCAGACATTTTGGGATAGAGAAAAATGGACATAAAATGAGAATATTATTGACAGTGGGGGAAAGAGGGAGATTTACTGAAAAGCTCTGGATTCCATTGCAAACAAAGTAAACAAAGAAAATATAGTACTTACATTCAAGAATAAAGTAAACTATCTAACCAAGGGTGCTACGTGCTAGAATATCGGTTTAGGAATTGAAAAAGTAAGCTACGTCATCATACAAGATGGTGGAGTGAATCGCTTTCTCCCCTGCACCCTGAAACTTACCACATTTGATCACAAGTAAGAATTATAACAAAAATTTTAAGGGGTACTCCTTTTAGAATTTTGACAAAAAATCTCATTAGAAAGGATATCTTATAAATTAGTTTGAAAACTGGTTCATTTCTAGTAGATAAAATCTTTGTGACAAGTTTTTGTGATTATGGTTATTTATTTTATTTATTGTTAAATGTGCTTTATAAAATAGTTCAATGATTTTTGCAACTTAAGCTCTGATGGAAATCATGGGAAAGTTCTTTACATTTACATAAAGATTATGCCATCCATTCTCATTACCTTACATTATTAGCATTCAGGATTCTCTAAGCTTAAATTGCTCAGAGAAATAATGTTGGTTTGCCTCAGAGTGGTGTCCTACTGTTTAAGTAAAATGGACAGTGAATAACAGCATTCAAATCTATGAGAATGAATATACAAGGATGAAGTTAAAATTTTCCAAGTATGAACCTATGATTAGATCTTTTTTATTTTATTTATTTATTTATTTATTTTTAGGTAATTTGATGTGTTTTTCTCATTTTAGAGGAAATATCAGAGCTGCTTTAAAAAATGTATGTTCTCAAGTCAGGATTACACAGAAACAGAAATGTCAGTGTTTTCCTCTCTTTGACTAGTAACCATGTAAATGTAATTAAAAGACAAAGTGGGCTATTTCCTGTTCTTGTAAGCAAAACTCATTCTTGGATCCTTTATAATGGTACTAATTTGCATCACATTATTTAACCAATCGGCTTTTTTTTTTTTTTTTCTAAGTAAGAGAAGGGTGCTGGATAGAAAATTTTATATTTTTATTGTAGAACTTTCACTAAAATGCCTTGGGTAGATTGTGATTGTGAATGGTAAAAGTAATCTTGAGAAACGTCTTTGAATCTCTACAGAGATTTTTCCATTGGTTTCTTCAGGGAGTACACATCTGGTATGCCCTCACATATCTGGAGCACTGCTATTTCTCAAATTGAGTACATGTGTATCATGTCTACATATACTCATCTTGATAGTTATAAATCAAAGGAAGTGCTTCAAGAAATCATGTGATCCATCTTCACATCTTTAGGCATAATTGCCTTGGAAAGAAGCCAGGAAAAGAATGATCTGACTCACCATTAACAACATCAAAGAAAATGATTCCACACCTAAGTACAGTCGTGTTCTCTCTAGCATTCCAAGCCGTAAAAGAGTACGTTTCTGTCCATTTTAACTCAAATACTTTTTTGCCATTTAAAAAACCCATTAATATTTGTTTCCTATACTTGTGATCACTTACGCACCTGTGTAGAAATTAGTACAGTAATTTTTGCCTGCACTTTCTTCCCTGAGTCCTGCTTCTTTTCATTGATCTTTGGAAAACCAGTAAAACACTGTTCAAGATCTCATACATTTTTGTTGTACTATAGAGACACTAACATGTTTAAAACATGTACGAAAAAAAAAGTGAGGACTGAGTGAAGCAGGGCTCTGGGTGGGAGAATTTTGAACATTAGCAAGCAAGTCTAGGAGAAAAGGAAGATCACAGTAGTCATTTTCTTTAGACTTCTTACCCAACACTGACACAATGTCACTTATTATTGTGACTCTACTAGAGCTTAACAGTGAGTGTATGAAATTATTTTATTTTCTTAAGCACTGAGGATGAGATCATACTTCTTTCAAGAAATAGTTATTGAGATAGATACATAGGTTGGTATGGTTGTTGAGCTATCAGAAGTCCTCTATATTGCCCACCACTCATCATTTATACAAAGAAAAATTTTGTAATAAAAATAATAGCATAAACAGTGAACTATGACAATGATTCATAAGTTCAAATAATCAGTGATAAAATGTAAATTATAATTGTTTTGAGTTTCTAATTTAATTTTTCAAAAACAAGTGGCTTTCCCTCAAACAAAACTTTGTTGTATATTTTCCCTTACCTACTAGCCCTGTACAAGCCACACATAAACCCTTCCTCTCTGGTTTATATTCCTCAATTTTCTCTCTATTGATATATACTTATTAATCTTAGAATTGATCCACTGAATATAATACACTAAAACATAAATTTATTCACTATGTGGAAAGCACTGTTAGGAACCATTTAATGCAAAATGAATATGCAAATACAGTATTTAGGAATGTATTCTCTGGTAGAAGAAATGTTTTTAAAGCTACCCATAAATGTTTTACCTCTTTCATTTGCAAAAATACAGTGGCAGGACTCCAAACTGAATTGATCCAAGAAGGGGAATTTATTGGCTTAAATAACTGATATATCCAGTTGCTGCATAACTCAATTGCAAGGGTCATCATTCACAAAAAACACAAATGTAAGGAGTTCTGCAATACAGAATTCCTTTTTTTTTTTTTTTAGTTTTATTTATTTTTTTAGTAATCTCAAGTACTACTGTGGGGCTGGAACTTGTGACGCCTAGATCGAGTCTTATGCTCTTTGGACTGAGCCAGCCAGGCACCCCAGCAATATGAAATTCCTAGATCTAGAGTCTCAAAATTTTTTATTAGAATTTGTAGTTTCTTCATCTTTCATTCTTCTCAATTCCATTTTAATCTGTGTTGACTTGATTCTCAGGCTGGTCCTGTTCAAGACATTAGTTCTGTCACTAGAGTGACTCCAATAGAATAAAACCCATCGTTCTTTACAGTGAAAGAGAAGTTCAGGTATTGATACTTGATTGCTCTGCCCTGTTCACTGGGATCATGAGACAATTCACTATGGGCATGAGAATAGGGTCAATCTTACATGAAATCATGGTTTTGGTGTTTACAAATTTAAATGAGGCTGCCTTTAATAGAGGCATATTGAATGGATGCTGAACAGGCAATATATATCAACTCAAGTAACAAAAATATGATAAAGAAAAAAGTGTGTGTCATGAAGGGTGTTTGGGTCTGCAGGTGGGGAAAATCAGAGTGAGTGTAAGTAGATAGTACTTAATATGACATGAATGATACCTAGGATATTGAAATTGAGAAACAAACAAAAAAAAAGTGGTATTTCCAGATGAGTAAAATTAAAACATGAGAAAAGACATTGAGATAAGAAATAATGAATAGACACAGAAAACTGCCTGTTATATAACTATTAAAACTGTGATGAAACATAAGAACAGGAAAAATTGATTGGAAACAGGAAATGAACAGCTTTGAATGCCAGGATAAAACCTGGGGACTATAAATAGTGACTATTTAGTGATGGCTTTTGAGCAAGAGAGTCATATGTTCACATTTGAGATTTGAAAAGTTTATATTGCAGCTATGCATAAAAGGCATTGCACCAGGAAAAAGCTATTTAGGATGCTATGGCTGTAGCCCAGGTAAAATATGTGGCCCTCCTCCTGATATGAAGACTGAAATTTACATGTCTCTTTCATGTAGCTTTCTCTGGACCTCTGTACCTTCTCTCTATGACCTGGCATATGTGTATAAAAGATTGGACCACCTAATGAATAACCCAGTGAACTTTCCAAAGCCTCATCTTCTTTGACTTTTTTTGTTATTAGTCACTGTGAACCAGTAATTCTTTTAAAAATTATTTTTCTCTTGCCCCTCATGTTACTACCCTACAGCAGAAAGATTGATCTGAATCTGTATCCTTCACTTCTATAAACATTGAGTCTTTGAATCTCTCTCTCTCTCTCTGTCCCTTCCACTGTGTCCCAGTCCCCTTCTTTCTCTATTCTCCTCTCTAATCTCTCATTCAGATGATCTTCTACTCTCAAGCTTCTTCTTTTACCGTGTGGCTGGCTTTCTCCTCAGTTGAGGTCACTGGCCCCAGCCTTGCTCTTCAGCTGCAGACCCACATTTGTAATAATCCACCTGACATTTCAGCAAAAATACTGTACCTTCTAAAGCCACATCTGTCATCTTTTTTTTAATCATCACCTTTCTCCAATTTTCCCATTATTTTTCAATATTTTTATCATTCCAATAGGCCTAAGTCAAATGCTTCCTTAACCATGAAGACCTTTATGACATACCTGACTATGTAGGTGATTTCCTTTTCTAAGCTGTTTTGGTAGCTGCTGTATGCTTGTCATGTTATATGCAGTAATAAATTCATTAATTTTTTTGTTAATGTGACAAATAATTATTAAGCCTTATGTGTTCAGATTCTATGCTACTAATTGAAAAATACAACATTAAACAAACCACCAAGTATTATTTCCTGCTTTCATGGAACATTTATGTCCAAGTATAATGTCCTTGTGTGTAGACTATGTACCCTATATAGTACAGGAATTGCCATATAGAGTTTTTGCAATAAATATTTGTTGGGTAAGTTAATTGATAAATGGATGAATCATCACAACTTTATCTATTTCAATGTTGAAATATTTGGGGTATCAGTGCAAAAACATTCACAGTGTAAGATCCTAGAGACAGCGTTATGTCATATACTTTTTTATATAACCCACAATTTCCCACTCACCATATTTTATGTTTTCCCCTTTTGATCTTGTAACCATTTGAAATGTCTAAGATTGACAATGTATATGTAACAGAATACATTGCAAATACATAAGTCATTCTTTTGTTTGCACATTTTCAAAATATAATGATAGTATCATTTATAAAATGATACTATCTAAAATAAGATTAAGTAAATAAATAAAATGATACTATCTAAACTAAGATCATTTCATGAAAAGCTTTAGGTGAATTTCTTATGTGAGTTCTTCTAGTCATTTTGGAAACATGAAAAAGGTCCATGAAGAGTGGGAATTTACATATCATTTACATGTTGTATCAAATATACATGAGTAAATGCCATGGAATTAACTTTATTTTCTAATCAGAAATGTCAAAACTTTTATCACGTACCAGGGTTCTCTGATAATTTAGCTCAATAAAAATTGTTAAACCAAAAATTTGCACAGTTATTTGGTATAGGGAAGAGTTTCATAGGATAAGAGAATTATGAAAATACCTTTTTTTTAACTGATTGGAAAACTGATTAATTGCACAGCTTTTTTTTTCTGCATAATTTTTTTCTAGAGTAGTTGCTATAAAATATTAAGTATATGGCATACTGTTGCTGTTGATGTTTGAATACAAACACAAATAACAAAGTATTATTTTATTTGTTTCCTTTCATGCAAAACTACAGATTCTATAGAGTACTCAATTAGCTTTAGTGACTGCCAATAACAAGATTATCTTTACCTTAGTCAGGGTAGTCAGGGTTTCTCAACCTAGATGCTCTTGATATTTTATGCCAGATAATTTTTTGTTGTGGGGGCTGTCTTGTACATTATATACATAGCATATATGTCATCTGCCTACTAGATGCAAATGATACCCCCAGAGGTGACAATTGATGTAGGAAAGACATTAGGGTTTGAAGCCAACAGCCAAGAAAGAATTCTTGAGACATCTTTGGTGCAAAAAGGTTGTTTTAGGGCAGCCGGGTGGCTCAGTTGGTTAAGCATCTGCCTTCGGCTCAGATCATGATCCCAGAGTCCTGGGATTTAGTCCTGCATCGGGCTCCCTGCTCAGTGGGGAACCCACTTCTCCCTCTGCCTCTTTCTCTCTCTTTCTGTCTCTCATGAATAAATAAATAAAATCTTTTTAAAAATGTGGTTTTATTAAAGCACTAGAACAGTACCCATGGGCAGAAAGAGCTGCACCAGCTTCATGAGGTTGCATACTTTCAAGTTGGGAAAGGGTTAGGGATAGTGTGAGTTGCTAAGGAATTTTGGAAGCAAGGTTTCCAGGACCTTGACAGGGCTAGCTATTGTTGGGGAAAGGTCATTTCTTACCATCTCATTAAACATGAGTCATGAGACCCTTCAGATGTATATCAGTGGGCCATATGCTTGGGTGATGATTACCAACATGGATGTTTGGGGTAGAGATAAAGGAAGTTTCCAAAAGAATTTTTATATGTTAAAGTAGGCTTACAGGATCCTTGGCAGGGTAGTTGGGGGGAGGTCAGTCAGGATTGCCTTTTCCCCTCAGCAAAGTGTCAACATAAAGGCAGTTGAGTCCCTCAAAGAATATCACTCTGCCTGTTTCAAGGACTCATCAGCAGGCTATATGTAGTAAGGAAATTTGATAAGTTTTCTTCTGCCTTTGTTTTCCACATCAACAATTATCAAATGTCTTTGGGATAAAGAGGTAAGGGATGTGGAAACCATCCTGCTTGGGAAACAATGGGCTTAGTGATGTTGAATTATCCCAAATCTGCTGGAACTGAAGAGTCACTTTTGAACATTTCCCTGAAACTGAAAAATGTGTTTCAAATTGACTATTTTATCTGATTTGTGTGATGATCACACAATAAAAAAAAAAATGCAATCTTCTCCTTTCATTCTCAGTGAAGATAAATCCTTCCTTGTTTTCCATCTCTGGAGATATAAGTTGAAGAAGACTGTCAGTCCCTGGCTCTCTTCAGGGGAACCTGAATGTAATTTCATACTTCTGATCAAATCCTTCTAATGAGCCCTGCCATATGAAAAATAAAATCCACCATATGTAATGTGAAAAATAAAAATACATTATAAGAAAATCTGTTTTAATTTTTCCAAAATCATAATAAATTCCACAGCCAAAGAATTTGTAACTATAACATGGTTATTCTTAACAAGTTAAGTTATATGAATGTTGTTTTGACTTTCTCTGAGATGACTAAAAGGATTTCTGAGAAAATTAAATTGATATAAGCATATTGTTACATAAAAATATCAAGTATAATCCAGGCATTTTGAGCTTTCACTTAAATGAAGAAGCAAAAATATTTCATATTAAGTTACTACTGTCTTGAGGAAGAAAAAACCCCACAGAATAGGAAACGTGGAGACTTATATTTATCTTGCAAATGCAGCTTCAAAGGTAACAATTTGGAATTTTTTTCAATCACTTTTCTATGTCCACTTGCTTGTTTTCTCATTGTGGATTTAAAGAGCTTTCAAATAACAATTCCCTGAGCAGAGCAATTTTGCATGTGCAGTTATGTCTCCTGTAATGGAGAAAACAGAGCTAACAGATGATGTTCCTATCATTTAAAGCCATTTTCTTTCACCTAAATAAAAAGAAATAAGGGAGGGGGGAATCTCATCTGTGAGGCAGAAAAAAAAAAAAGAAAGACAAAAAGTACAATGTGTTGAGCAACTGTGATTATGACATATTGATCATTATATTTTCTACATTGAGGAACAAATGTAAAATAAATGGAATTCCAGGCAAGCCTGAATCATGACCAGTGGGGCCCTATTCCACTGTGTGTCTCCAAAGATTTCATTAAATGCTATTATATTGTTTGCATCTGGTTTGGACTCTGTAAGACAAGCAAGAGTTGGAAGTAGGGATGATGGCATGTGTGTATTTTCCCCTAGAAGCTATAATTTCCTAAACTTACTAAAGTGTCTTCATTTAATCCAACAGGAACCATGTTCTCAAGGGCCATTTTAAACAGATGTTCAAACAGCTTTGGAATAATTTCCCAGTGAATCAATTTAGATTTTTGATGCAACATTTTTTCTTATTATTAATAATTGCCCTTGTTTCACACTCTGTTAGTTGGATTTTTAGAAATATTTAATTTTGACTAACCAGCAAGGCGGTTACAAATATACATATAGAAGAGTATCTAAAATGTAGATAAATACAATATTGATTAAAAATAGCTGTCTCTATTTGTGATCTTATTCATATCCAGGGAATTCATTTAGCAGTCAAAACAACTTTGCTTGAATCTTTAAATCATCTCTCCTTTCAGAAGAACAGTTACAGAATCTATTTTCCTTTCTGTCATTTAATGACCAAGAACAATGGCAGTAAGCCACTGTAAAGCAAAACATGCTTAAAAATATTTAAGAAATTGGGTGCCTGGGTAGCTCAGCCAGTTAACGGTCTGCCTTTGGCTCAGGTCAGGTTGTAATCTCGGGGTCCTGGGATTCTGGGATCAAGCCCCATGTCTGGCCCCATGCTCAGCAGGGGGTCTGTTTCTCCTTCTCCATCTGCTCCCTTCCCTGCTTTGTGCAGGAACTCTTTCTTTCTCTCTCAAATAAATAAATAAATGCATAAAATTTTAAAAAAGAGAGAGATCAATTTAGCGCCCTGCACTAATAGTTACATAATTTCATACTCAGTTGAAGTTGAAGACAACAAAATAGTTCATTCTAACAGAAGTTTTAAAAATTCCATTATCATATATTTAGAATTTTAAAATGTCTTCCCATGTAATCTACCTTTTGTTAATTCCTTATCTGTCTCCCCTACCTGAAATGTACATTTCATGAGATTCCAGAATTTTGTCTATGTTCATTGCGTTAGGCCTCATAGGTAGGAACATGCCTGGAATATATTTGGCACACAAGTATTAGTTGAATGACTGTGTGAGTGAATAAAGTCTATTCAAATATGACTCCAGAAAAAAAAAAAAAAAGATAGTTTGCTCTCACTTTTTCTCATTTTACAATAGAATGACTTAACAGTTCTATACATTACTCAGTGCTCATCAAGTTAAGTGTCTTCTTTTTTTTTTTTTTAAGTTAAGTGTATTCTTGATCCCCTTTATCCATTTCACCCATCCTCCCAACCCACCTCCCCCGGCAACTGCCAGTTTGTTCTCCATATTTTGTTCTCTGTTTTTCTCACTTGTCTCTTTTTTCTCTGTTTGTCCATTTGTTTGGTTTCTTAAATTCCATATATGAGTGAAATCATGTGGTATTTGTTTTAATCTGATTGACTTATTTCACTTAACATTATACCTTCTAGGGCTATACATATCATTGCAAATGGCAGGATCTCATTCTGTTTTATGTCTGAATAATATTCCTGTGTGTGTGTGTGTGTGTGTGTGAGTGTATTCTACACCTTTATCCATTTATCTATTGATGGACACGTGGGTTACTTCCATATCTTGGCTATTGTAAATCATGTGGCAATAAACACAGGGGTGCATATTTCAAATTAGTGTTTTCATTTTCTTTGGATAAATACCCAGTGTGGAATTACTGCATCATATAGTAATTTTATTCTTAATTTTTTGCTGGACCTCCATACTGTTTTGACAGTGGCTGCACCAATTTGCATTCCCACTAACAATACATGAGCATTCTTTTTTTTCCCATATCCTCACCAACACTTGTTATTTCTTCTCTTTTTCTTCTAGCCATTCTAACAGATAGAAGGTGATATTTCATTGTGGTTTTGATTCACATTTTTCTAATGATTAATGATGTTGATCATTTTTCATGTGCCTGTTGGCCATCTCTATGCCTTCTTTAGAAAAATGTCCATTCATGTCCTCTGCCCATTTTTTAAATTTGTATTATTTGTTTGGAGGGGTTGAATTGTATAAGTTCTTTATGTATTTTGGATATTAACCCCTTAACAGTTATGCGATTGGCAAATATCTTCTCCCATTTAGTAGGTTGCCTTTGTGTGTTGGTGATGGTTTCCTTCACTGTCCAAAAGCTTTCTATTTTGGTGTAGTCCCAATAGTTTAATTTTGCTTTTGTTTCCCTTGCCTGAGCAGACATCTAGAAAAATGTTACTAAGGCCAATGTCAAAGAAATTACTACCTATTATTTTCTTCTAGGAGTTTCATGGATCCAGGTCACATTTAAGTATTTAGTTTGTCCTCGTTTTTAAAAATTTAAATGCCAGGGTCTAACACGAAAACAATTTTGCTTATAAATCCAAACAACTAATAAATATAAGTTTTTATGTTCAGATTGACCTGAGTATAAATTTTAGTTGTTGCCACAGACTTTCCATAACTTTAAGCAAGCAATTTAACTTCTCTGAGTTTTTATTTCCTGGTATATATAACATGGCATCTGCAAAAGTACCTGGCAAAAAGTACATGCTCAAATAAAAATTATTTTCATTCACTACCAAAAATGTTGGGAAATCACTTAAAAGGAAACAAAATTACTAGTAAATGCCAAATGGAAACAGAATATTACTTTATGGGATGTCTTTTTAGTACTTACACCACTGAAGTAGCTGAGAAGTTATGTATTTGCATACCCTGAGCAGAAAAAATAATCTATCATTCTCTTAAATCTACCTATTCCACATCATGTATGGCCTTGCAAATATAGGCCTGCTGTGTAGATGATGCAGTTTCACTTTGGATTTTGTGCCTTGCATAATTATAGCAATAGTATCATTATGCCTACTGTCAGATATATTAATCCTTTCTTATATGGGAGTAGGAAGAGTACTTTTGAACAGCTTCTCTTAAGGTGATATAAAATAAAGATCTATAATCATGTGATATACTTTCTACTTTCTCTTTTCCATTAGTGAAGCTATAAATTAAATTTGACAGGTCGGTAGAAAAGAAATTATACAGAGGAATACAACTATGGTTATTTTTTTAATGCCAAGATATGAGTACCAAAAGTGACAAGATAGTCATCCAGATAGATTTATCTAATCACTCACAAGTGATTATTTCTGATTAAGTTCAGTGTTCAGAAGCAGTTGCTTTGTAGGAATAAAGTCAGTGAAGTCAGTCAAACTGGGATCTAATCTAGACTTTACTATGTAATAGTTAGACAACATCAAATAAATTATTTAACCTCAAAGTTCCCAAACTCATTATATTAACTTGCCATTGTCCTTTCAGCATAATATATTTTGACTAATTAAATTTCTTTGAGATATTATATGTAAAGATTCAGTATCCAGTGATATTGGATATTTAATAAATTATAGTTACTATTATTGTCTACAAAACCTATTCTTTCACATCTAGCATATAATAGAATTCTACAGCTCAAGCCATGAATAAAAAGGACATTTTAGCATTTTGGAGGCAATTGCCAGTGACTCACTCTGTATCTAAGCTCCTTCTTAGTTTATTCTTTCATCAAATTTCTGGCCCTTTGATTATATTCTTCTTGTTATTGTTGCCATATTGCCTATTTCACTCACCTCTGATTATTCTCTTACTGGCTTGATTCCTAGCACTCACAAAAATTTATGGCTTAGAAATTCCTTTTTAAAATTCTGGTTAAAGATACCTTTTTCTTAACTCTCAGTATCAAATCTCTGCTTACCTAAAAGCTTTTCAGTATCAAAGGTTTGCAAAACCCATCACAATGACTTACATTGGGTAAGAAATCTAATTCCGTTTTAGTTAGAATAGACATTCCCAAATGTATAATGGCTGTAAACAATAGAAATTTATTTTTTATTAATTATAACTTCTTTTTTCTAATAATGATTTTAAAAAGTTTCCCCTCCCTGTAGTAATTCAGGAATGCAGTTTCTCTCCATCTTGTGGCCCCAGCATTCTTTATATTTTATTGTCATTTGCATCAAGCCCTTCAAAAGGAAAGAGAATAGTGGGTTAGAAAGAACACACATCACTTTATCTTCATTTCCCTTCGCTAGAATTCAATCATGTAGACCTCCTTACTGCAGAGGACACTGGGAAACATACTCTAGCTGTGTACCCATAAAGTAAAGGAGAACATGGACTTTAGTAAACAGAAACAATCTTTTTATTTTTTTTAAAGATTTTATTTATTTATTTGACAGACAGAGATCACAAGCAGGCAGAGAGGTGGGGGGGAAGCAGGCTCCCCGCTAACCAGAGAGCCCGATGCGGAGCTCCATCCCAGGACCCTGGGACCATGACCTGAGCTGAAAGCAGAGGCTTTAACCCACTGAGCCACCCAGGCACCCCAACAGAAACAATCTTTACCACAATCATTAAATCTAGATTTTGATGATCTATCATCTATTTATCTCATCTATCATTTTCCTTCTGCTCTAGACTTAGTATACTTTCTGCCCTAAATATTTTTATGGCATTGAACTTGAAGCTGCCTCTTGCCTGAAATAGTCTACCTTTAGATTATTCATTCCTTTATCTTTCTGATCCTTCAGCTCTCATTTCCAATGTCACCCCAGGAAGCCATTTTTTTAAAAAAAATTTCCATTCTAAATTCCAACCTACAGACATTTCCTTTCATATCACCTTGTTTAACTGCCCTGAGAACACTAACCTTTCTTCAAGGACTTCTGAGGATGACTACACGAAGCTAGGCCAAATTTCATAGGTTAGGGGCAAAGTCCTTCACATAACTGCCATTCCTTCAAACACCAGCCTCAAACTTGGGGGTTCCTAGGCCACCTGCAATTTCTGTCAAACTATCTACCAGTTTGGGAGTTCTCATTACCTCCTCAGTTGTGATAATTCATTAGGACAAATCACAGGACTCAGAAAAATGTTATACCTACAATTACAATTTTATTATAGCAAAAAGCATACAAATAAAGATCAGCCAAAAGAAGAGATACATGGGATGAGGTCTAGGAGGGTCCCAGATGTACAGCCACTTGTTCTCACTCATGAAATCAGGTTGAGTCGCACTTCCCAACCCCTCTCATTAATGTGTATTACCAACTGTGGAAAGCACACCAAAGCTTTACTGGACAGTTTTTATTGGGGTTTTACTACATTTATAGGCAATTCATTGAGTCATTGACCCTGCGGTTGAACTCAATCCCTAGCCTCTCAGAGTTTGACTGCTATCATTTGGCTCAAAACCCAACACTCTAATCACATGACTAGTCTTATTGGCATGGCCAGCCCTTATTCTGAGTCTTCTCCTTAGTGTAAATTATCCATAAATCATATTATTAGGATAAATTATCAGGATTCATCATGAATAAAAAAGACTCTCCCATCACTTAGGAAATTCCAAGGATTCAGAGACCCTCCTGAGGCAAAGGCCAGGCAAATTCTTTATTATACAACACTTTCTCTGAAATGATTTTCTACATTTATTTTTCAGTCTCTACTCTTCCTAAATATAAGTTCCATGAGGCCAAAAATATTGTTTGCCTTATTAGTAAGTACAGAAAAGTGATTTGTAAATAGGTAAGTATTTATGAAATGAAAAACTGAACTATCAATTCTGGCCTGGGCAGTTTAATAGAAAATTGTTGGCAACCAGTTAGTTACTGAGGCAACTTTAAGCTATGATATATGGGTTCCCAAATAATAGCTTAATAGAAGTTTTATTTATGTAGAGATATGTTTTTACTCTTTGTTTTTTGGTATTAGCACTACTTATGCAATTCTATGTGCTTCATTTTACAATTTGAATGCCGTGGTAATAACACGACCTCTTTGTGAGGGTCAATTAAGATGTCTGAAAAGTTGTTTGAAGGATACCTAATATATTAAAATCTTTAATAATCATCATTTATTATCGAGGATACTGTGATTTGGTGTAGAAAGGTATTGTCATTGAAATGGGAGAGTCACTGAAGTGAATCAAGCATCATTATTAACCTTACAGAGATTAGTACAGACCAGGCAAGCTATTCATTAAATAACTTTTCTTTTCAAGAAGCAGCAGCCCTTGATTGATGTTATTTAACTTAATTCAAAATTCACTATATTAGATGTGCTGTGGGATGATCAGATAGACTATCTCTTAAAACTATACAAAATATCAGAAAAAGAAAAAAGATTCATGTCAAAAAGATTGTACCAGAATGTCCTTGAAGACAGAGAATGTATATTAATATTTGTCTCTTTCCCAGTGTCTTAACTGTCATCTTATAGTAAGATCTAACTAAATGAAATAAATTAAGCAGATTAGATAAATTTACTTAATTTATTATAAATTTACTTAACTTATTAAGTAAATTTATATATGTAAAACTATGTGTATGCATAAAACATATGTACTACATTTATTAGTTTATATACATTTATGAAATTATGCCATGAAAATGGTTCCCAGATAAAAAATTATCAGGGAATTCAATGTTGGACATTTTCATTTAAATATTCAACTCTTTGGGTGCTATGGGTGGCTCAGTCAGTTAAGTTCTTGATTTCAGTTCAGGTCATGATCTCAGGGTCGTGAGATTGAGCCCTGCACTGGGCTTATGCTCAGAGGGAAATCTGCTTGAGATTCTCTCTCCCTCTCCCTCTGCCCCTCCCCCACTCATCTGTGTGTGCAACCATGCTCTCTCTTTCTTAACTAAATAAATAAATCTTTTAAAAATAAATATTCAACTGTTGATTATTACTATACTAAAATTTAATGTATAAAATCAAAAGATATGCTAATAAAAGAGTAGTTTTTATTTTAGTAGTTTGAAAAAGATATTTTAAGTATACAGTTATTACTTCTATAATTATAAAGATTTAAAAGTTAAAAATAATAACTTGTGGTTTTTATAACAGATGAAATTAAGTTAGAAATTTAATTGTATTTCTCATAAAATTAAAAATGTTTGACCACATTTAGGAAAATCATACATTTTCTTTCCTATACCAAGAATTTTATGTTGGATTTCCTTTCAAAACAAAGGGGCATTTTGGATGCTGTAAAGGGCTTCTGAAGACTTCTTAATTCATGCAATTGATTATTTATTCAATGCCTAGTAAGTGCCAGGCCCTCTCCTAGATTCTAAGATATAGTATCAATAATACAGAAAGAAATTCCAGTCCTCATGGAACTTTCATTCAAATCATGGTACTGTCTACTTTGGGGGAAGAAAAAGGTCTAAAATTTAACAAAACAAACAGAAAGCTAGATATCAATTTCACCTTATGATTCTATACTTAATATTCCTTCAGTATTTGGGCACATATTTATTTGGTGCCTCCTAAGTGTAAGCTATGTGCTTGATCCTGAGGATAAAGTATTGGAAAGGAGATAGGTGATTTGTGTCATAACAAATCAAAGAAAACACAGGAGAGAATTTCAAGGATAACAGAATTTTTAAATGACTCTACAAATAATGGCTTGATTAAAATTTCTATGATGGTGATAAATACATTTTTATACTTTCTTAAATTTGTAAGGGCCTACCTAAAGGAAGACCTTCCTTCACTTAAAGAACCGAGTTTCTAAAAGATTGCATTATTTACTCTAGTTAAAGATAGAAGCAAGGATAAAACACATCTCCTGAGACCACAGCCAAAATTCTCTCTACCTTAGCACCTTCCTTTCAGTTCCTCATGAAAATGTTCCGCAGTATGTTTGGAAAGATTCACACCCTGAAATCTTAATGTCTGAAAAATGTGTACCAGATTATTTAGCCTACTTTTCATACTGATTTTTCCTTTTTTTTTTTTTCCTTTTGCAAATGTGTATTCTTTGGGACAAGAATGGAAGAAAAAGTAGTTCATGCCTTCCTTGCTCACTGAGGCTCAAATTTTAAGATTCCATAAAGACAGCAGAACCAAAGCATTCTTGGCACCATTGTCAGTATCCATCTTCAGCTGAGTGGATTAGAACTCTAAATAAACTGGAAAGAAAATGTCTTCTCAGCATCCCAATCACACCTCTCATATTTTCGATAATCAGAGTGACAATCGGGGCTTTCTTGTTTTTATTTTTTTGGTTTTTTTAAAGATTTTATTTATTTGACAGACAGAGTTCACAAGTAGGCAGAGAGACAGGCAGAGAGAAAGAGGGAGGAAGCAGGCTCTCCGCCAAGAAGAAAGCCCGACTCGGGGCTCGATCCCAGGACCCTGGGACCATGACCTGAGCCGAAGGCAGAGGCTTTAACCCACTGAGCCACCCAGGTGCCCCAAGGGGCTTTCTTGTTTTTTACTTCAAGTAATATTGCCAGATAAAATAGAGGATGTCCAGTTAAGTTTGAATTTCAGATAAAAATAATGTTTCACAGAAGTATGTCCTATGATCTTTTTTTTTTAAAGATTTTATTTATTTATTTGAGAGAGAGACAGTGAGAGAGAGCATGAGCGAGGAGAAGGTCAGAGAGAGAAGCGGACTCCCCGCGGAGCCGGGAGCCCGATGCGGGACTCGATCCCGGGACTCCAGGATCATGACCTGAGCCGAAGGCAGTCGTCCAACCAACTGAGCCACCCAGGCGTCCCTCCTATGATCTTTTTATTTGTTAAAATTGTCAACCCTACTTTGAAAAGAAAGAAATTGCAGTTAGTCAGTGAAAGATGTGGTTGAAAGAAAAATGTAAAACAGACAAAGAATTCTATAGCATTTTTCTGACACACTTTTACTGAGATATTCTTAAAGGTGCAATGAAAGTATTAAAGTATGAGAATAGTTAGTTGTTGTATGTCTGACTAACAACTCCAGTACCAAGACATTCATTAAAGAGTGGCTCAGCTTCAGTGAGATGTGCTACCCTTGAAGATTTCTTCCAACTTCCTTCAATGAGGTGTTGCTCTGCCTAGTATTGATTTTGTATCTGTATTTTAGGATGAACCAAGAGGAGTTGTTCTTAGTTTTCTACACATTTGGCATTTATATTTCTATACTGACTGGGTCTGACAAACAAAAAAATAAATTCCCATCCTTACTGTCACTTTCTCCTCAGCTGAATTGTAATGGGATAGAATAGTGAATGGTTTTACAATGAATATTTTGTACAAAACCTTTGCTAAACCTTCTTGTTCTATAGCCAATTTTGTCTATCGATGGCATAGTGATTTTTTTGAAGATTTATTTATTTATTTATTTGAGAGAGAGAGAGAGAGAGAGAAGGGGAGAGAGAGAGAGCACAAGCGGGGGAGGGGTGGAGGGAGAGGGAGAAGCAGACTTCCAGCTGAGCAGGGAGCCTGACTTGATCCCAGGACCCTGGAATCACAACCTAAGCTGAAGACAGCTGTTTAACCACTTAACTGACTGAGCCACCCACATGCCCCAGCATAGTGATGATTTTATTACCACAGAGGAATATGCCCTATGGTATATTGAACCTACTAATTCAAAAATTAAAAGGAGGGGATGTCTGGGTGGCTCAGTAGGTTAAGCAACTGCCTTCTGCTCAGGTCATGATCCCAGGACCTTAGGATTAACTCCTGTATAGGGCTCTTTGCTGAGAGGAGAGCCTGTTTCTCCCTCCTTCTGCCTGCCACTCCTGCTGTTTGCACTCTCTCTCTCTACCAAAGAAATAAATAAAATCTTAAAAAAAAAACCTAAAAGGAGAAAAGATATAAAAATATAAACTAGAAATCATACATTCAGATGCATATGTTATCCAAAAGCACATACCTGAAGAGATCAAAAGGACAGTGATCTTGTTAATCAAATCCTTATTGATTTTCACAGTAAATGAACCTGTATATTCAGTTGTAAATCAATACTGATAGAAGGAGCTGCTTTTTTTAATGACCATTTCCTGTGACATAACTCCAGTTAATACTGAGTTTTCTCAAATTAAAATGCTCTAATTTTATTGACAAACTCTAATAGTGAATGTTTTCCGGTGCTTTCTTTAAAAAATCAAAATTAAGCTACAATTCCACTAGAAAGTATAATTTTAAAGTTGTATCTTCATTTTTAAAAACCCCACATTGTTATAAAACTGAAAAGAATGCTGCTATGCTCAAAAAAGTAATGTATAAAATGTTACAAAACTAAAAGAAAATAAATTTTTAGGAATCTCCTTTTAAATATCTTGACCATAGCTGCTACATATTGATACCTATCTCCATGAAGAAAAGAGCTGATTATAGAGGAGAATCCCATACACCTAACTTGACATCAAACAAAAAGATCAGAAATGGAAGGCACATAGAAGAATCATGAGCGAGATTGACTAAGTAATCAAAGATCAAGACTCTTGCCATTTTAAACAGTGGTTTTCAGTCTAAGAAAAAGGAAAACTGCAGACAGTGGGAAATATCTTAAATTCACTCATTGGCTGAATTAGATTAAGAATGTAGCATTTAGGGGGAGGAGTCAATATGGCGGAGAAGTAGCAGGCTGAGACTACTTCAGGTAGCAGAGATCAGCTAGATAGCTTATCTAAAGATTGCAAACACCTACAAATCCAACAGGAGATCGAAGAGAAGAAGAACAGCAATTCTAGAAACAGAAAATCAACCACTTTCTGAAAAGTAGGACTGGCGGAGAAGTGAATCCAAAGCGACAGGAAGATAGACCGCGGGGGGAGGGGCCGGCTCCCGGCGAGCGGCGGAGCAATGGAGCACAAAATCAGGACTTTTAAGGGTCTGTTCCGCTGAGGAACATCGCTCCAGAGGCTTAACCGGGGTGAAGCCCACGTGGGGTCAGCGTGGCCTCAGGTCCCGCAGGGTCACAGAAGGATTGGGGGTGTCTGAGTGTCGCAGAGCTCACAGGTATTAGAACGGGGAAGCCAGCTACAGAGACAGAGCTGAGGAGTGAGCTCTAAGCTCGGGGTTACCTTGAACCGGTCACAGGCTCGGTCAGCTCGGAGCGCGGCTGGAGGCAGGGTGACGGGAGTAATTGGGCGCTGTTCTCTGAGGGCGCACTGAGGAGTGGGGCCCCTGGGCTCTCGGCTCCTCCGGGCCAGAGACTGGGAAGCGGCCATCTTCATTCCCGCCCTCCGGAACTCTACGGAAAGCGCTCAGGGAACAAAAGCTCCTGAAGCAAACGAGCGGATTACTCAGCCCGGCCCCTGGTAAGGGCTGTGCAACTCCGCCTGGGGCAAAGACGATTGAGAATCACTACAACAGGCCCCTCCCCCAGAAGATCAACAAGAAACCCAGCCAGGACCAAGTTCACCTACCAAGGAGTGCAGTTTCAATACCAAGGAGAGCAGCGGAATTCCAGAGGAGGAGAAAGCAAAGCACGGAACTCATGGCTTTCTCCCCATGATTTTTTAGCATTGCAGTTAACTTAATTTTTTTTTCTTTTTCAATTTTTTTTCTCTTCTTCTGCTAATTTTTTTTAACTTTTACCCTTTTCTTTTTTAACGTTTTTTAACTAGTTTATCTAATATATATATATATATATATATATATATATATTTCCCTTTTTATAGTTTTTCTTTACTGGTTTATTTTTTTTAATTGTTTCTTTTCTTTCTTTTTTTTTTTCTGAACCTCTTTTTATCCCCTTTCTCCCCCTTCACGATTTCGGATCTCTTCTGATTTGGCTAAAGCATATTTTCCTGGGGTGTTGCCACCCTTTTAGTATTTTACTTGCTCCTTCATATACTCTTATCTGGACAAAATGACAAAGCGGAAAAATTCACCACAAAAAAAAGAACAAGAGGCAGTACCAAAGGCTAGGGACCTAATCAATACAGACATTGGTAATATGTCAGATCTAGAGCTCAGAATGACGATTCTCAAGGTTCTAGCCAGGCTTGAAAAAGGCATGGAAGATATTAAAGCAACCCTCTCGGGAGATATAAAAGCCCTTTCTGGAGAAATAAAAGAACTAAAATCTAACCAAGTTGAAATCAAAAAAGCTATTAATGAGGTGCAATCAAAAATGGAGGCTCTCACTGCTTGGATAAATGAGGCAGAAGAAAGAATTAGCGATATAGAAGACCAAATGACAGAGAACAAAGATGCTGAGCAAAAGAGGGACAAACAACTACTGGACCATGAGGGGAGAATTTGAGAGATAAGTGACACCATAAGATGAAACAACATTAGAATAATTGGGATTCCAGAAGAAGAAGAAAGAGAGAAGGGAGCAGAAGGTATATTGGAGAGAATTATTGGAGAGAATTTCCCCAATATGGCAAAGGAACAAGCATCAAAATCCAGGAGGTTCAGAGAACCCCCTCAAGATCAATAAGAATAGGTCCACACCCCGTCACCTAATAGTAAAATTGACAAGTCTTAGTGACAAAGAGAAGATCCTGAAAGCAGCCAGGGAAAAGAAGTCTGTAATGTACAATGGTAAAAATATTAGATTGGCAGCAGACTTATCCACAGAGACCTGGCAGGCCAGAAAGAGCTGGCACGATATATTCAGAGTACTAAACGAGAAAAACATGCAGCCAAGAATACTATATCCAGCTAGGCTATCATTGAAAATAGAAGGAGAGATTAAAAGCTTCCAGGACAAACAAAAACTGAAAGAGTTTGCAAACACCAAACCAGCTCTACAGGAAATATTGAAAGGTGTCCACTAAGCAAAGAGAGACCCAAAAAGTAGTAGATCAGAAAGGAACAGAGACAATATACAATAACAGTCACCTTACAGGCAATACAATGGCACCAAATTCATATCTCTCAATAGTTACCCTGAATGTTAATGGGCTAAATGCCCCAATCAAAAGACACAGGATATCAGAATGGATAAAAAAACAAAACCCATCTATATGTTGCCTACAAGAAACTCATTTTAAACCCGAAGACACCTCCAGATTTAAGGTGAGGGGGTGGAAAAGAATTTACCATGCTAATGGACATCAGACGAAAGCAGGAGTGGCAATCCTTATAGCAGATCAATTAGATTTTAAGCTGAAGACTATAATAAGAGATGAGGAAGGACACTATATCCTACTCAAAGGATCTGTCCAACAAGAAAATCTAACAATTTTAAATATCTATGTCCCTAATGTGGGAGCAGCCAACTGTATAAACCAATTAATAACAAAATCAAAGAAACACATCAACAGTAATACAATAATAGTAGGGGACTTTAACACTCCCCTCACTGAAATGGACAGATCATCCAAGCAAAAGATCAACAAGGAAATAAAGGCCTTAAATGACACACTGGACCAGTTGGACATCACAGATATATTTAGAACATTTCATCCCAAAGCAACAGAATACACATTCTTCTCTAGTGCACATGGAACATTCTCCAGAATAAATCACACCCTCGGTTCTAAATCAGGTCTCAACCGGTATCAAAAGATTGGGATCATTCCCTGCATATTTTCAGACCACAATGCTCTGAAGCTAGAACTCAATCACAAGAGGAAATTTGGAAAGAACCCAAATACATGGAGACTAAACAGCATCCTTCTAAAGAATGAATGGGTCAACCAGGAAATTAAAGAAGAATTGAAAAAAATCATGGAAACAAATGATAATGAAAACACAACGGTTCAAAATCTGTGGGACTCAATAAAGGCAGTCCTGAGAGGAAAATATATAGCGGTACAAGCCTTTCTCAAGAAATAAGAAAGGTCTCAGGTACACAACCTAACCCTACACCTAAAGGAGCTGGAGAAAGAACAATAAAGAAACCTTAAACCCAGCAGGAGAAGAGAAATCATAAAGATTAGAGCAGAAATCAATGAAATAGAAACCAAAAAAACAATAGAACAAATCAATGGAACTAGGAGCTGGTTCTTTGAAAGAATTAATAAGATTGATAAACCCCTGGCCAGACTTATCAAAAAGAAAAGAGAGAGGACCCAAATAAATAAAATCATGAATGAAAGAGGAGAGATCACAACTAAAACCAGAGAAATACAGACAATTATAAGAACATACTATGAGCAACGCTACGCCAGCAAATTTGACAATCTGGAAGAAATGGATGCATTCCTAGAGACATATAAACTACCACAACTGAACCAGGAAGAAATAGAAAGCCTGAACAGACCCATAACCAGTAAGGAGATTGAAACAGTCATCAAAAATCTCCAAACAAACAGAAGCCCAGGGCCAGATGGCTTCCCGGGGAAATTCTACCAAACATTTAAAGAAGAACTAATTCCTATTCTCCTGAAACTCTTCCAAAAAATAGAAATGGAAGGGAAACTTCCAAACTCATTTTATGAGGCCAGCATCACCTTGATCCCAAAACCAAACAAGGATCCCATCAAAAAAGAGAACTACAGACCAATATCCTTGATGAACACAGATGCAAAAATTCTCACCAAAATACTAGCCAATAGGATTCAACAGTACATTAAAAGGATTATTCACCACGACCAAGTGGGATTTATTCCAGGGCTGCAAGGTTGGTTCAACATCCGCAAATCAATCAATGTGATACAACATATCAATAAAAGAAAGAACAAGAACCATATGATACTCTCAATAGTTGCTGAAAAAGCATTTGACAAAGTACAGCATCCCTTTCTGATCAAAACTCTTCAAAGTGTAGGGATAGAGGGCACATACCTCAATATTATCAAAGCCATCTATGAAAAACACACCGCAAATATCATTCTCAATGGAGAAACACTAAAACCTTTTCCACTAAGGTCAGGAACATGGCAGGGATGTCTGTTATCACCACTGCTATTCAACATAGTACTAGAAGTCCTAGCCTCAGCAATCAGACAACAAAAGCAAATTAAAGGCATCCAAATCGGCAAAGAAGAAGTCAAACTATCACTCTTCGCAGATGATATGATACTATATGTGGAAAACCCAAAAGAATCCACTCCAAAACTGCTAGAACTTGTACAGGAATTCAGTAAAGTGCCAGGATATAAAATCAATGCACAGAAATCAGTTGCATTTCTCTACACCAACAACAAGACAGAAGAAAGAGAAATTAAGGAGTCAATCGCATTTACAATTGCACCCAAAGCTATAAGATACCTAGGAATAAACCTAACCAAAGAGACTAAGAATCTATATACAGAAAACTATAAAGTACTCATGAAAGAAATTGAGAAAGACACAAAGAAATGGAAAAATGTTCCATGCTCCTGGATTGGAAGAATAAATATTGTGAAAATGTCTATGCTACCTAAAGCAATCTACACATTTAATGCAATTCCTATCAAAGTACCATCCATTTTTTTCAAAGAAATGGAACAAATCATCCTAAAATTTATATGGAACCAGAAAAGACCTCGAATAGCCAAAGGAATATTGAAAAAGAAAGCCAAAGTTGGTGGCATCACAATTCCGGACTTCAAGCTCTATTACAAAGCTGTCATCATCAAGACAGCCTGGTACTGGCACAAAAACAGACACATAGATCAATGGAACAGAATAGAGAGCCCAGAAATAGACCCTCAACTCTATGGTCAACTCATCTTCGACAAAGCAGGAAAGAATGTCCAATGGAAAAAAGACAGCCTCTTCAATAAATGGTGTTGGGAAAATTGGACAGCCACATGCAGAAAAATGAAATTGGATCATTTCCTTACACCACACACGAAAATAGACTAAAAATGGATGAAGGATCTCAATGTGAGAAAGGAATCCACCAAAATCCTTGAGGAGAACACAGGCAGCAACCTCTTCGACCTCAGCCGCAGCAACATCTTCCTAGGAACATCGCCAAAGGCAAGGGAAGCAAGGGCAAAAATGAACTATTGGGATTTTATCAAGATCAAAAGCTTTTGCACAGCAAAGGAAACAGTTAGCAAAACCAAAAGACAACTGACAGAATGGGAGAAGATATTTGCAAATGACATATCAGGTAAAGGGCTAGTGTCCAAAATCTATAAAGAACTTAGCAAACTCAACACCCAAAGAACAAATAATCCAATCAAGAAATGGGCAGAGGACATGAACAGACATTTCTGCAAAGAAGACATCCAGATGGCCAACAGACACATGAAAAAGTGCTCCAAATCACTCGGCATCAGGGAAATACAAATCAAAACCGCAATGAGATATCACCTCACACCAGTCAGAATGGCTAAAATGAACAAGTCAGGAAATGACAGATGCTGGCGAGGATGCGGAGAAAGGGGAACCCTCCTACACTGTTGGTGGGAATGCAAGCTGGTGCAACCACTCTGGAAAACAGCATGGAGGTTCCTCAAAATGTTGAAAATAGAACTACCCTATGACCCAGCAATTGCACTGCTGGGTATTTACCCTAAAGATACAAACGTAGTGATCCGAAGGGGCACGTGCACCCGAATGTTTATAGCAGCAATGTCTACAATAGCCAAACTATGGAAAGAACCTAGATGTCCATCTACAGACGAATGCATAAAGAAGATGTGGTATATATACACAATGGAATACTATGCAGCCATCAAAAGAAATGAAATCTTGCCATTTGCGACGACGTGGATGGAACTAGAGGGTATCATGCTTAGTGAAATAAGTCAATCGGAGAAAGACAACTATCATATGATCTCCCTGATATGAGGGAGGTAGATGCAACATGGGGGGTTGAGGGGGTAGGAGAAGAGTAAATGAAACAAGATGGGATTGGGAAGGAGACAAACCATAAGTGACTCTTAATCTCACAAAACAAACTGAGGGTTGATGGGGGGAGGGGGGTTCGGAGAGGGGGAGATGGGGTATGGACATTGGGGAGGGTATGTGCTATGGTGAGTGCTGTGAAGTGTGTAAACCTGGTGATTCACAGACCTGTACCCCTGGGGATAAAAATATATTATATGTTTATAAAAAATAAAATAAAAAAAAATCAGTGTCATTAAAAAAAAAAGAATGTAGCATTTACACAATTGAAAATTTTCCAATTTCACTCTATATCAGTGGTGAAAATCTTGGTGAAAATCTTGACACCTCTCTCTGAAGAGTATTCTAACTCATTATAAATTATTGGTCGAACAGGTGTAAGTTGCCTGTCAGAACATCTTAAGCAGTGTTTCTATCTTAGCTTAGATATCTCTAAAGGGAATAAATCTTTCAAGTTTATACCAGTCTAACTCTTGAGCTGTTCTGTCTGGGAGAAAAGGAATACCTTGTAAATTAAGTAAATAAAATACATCTAGAAGATGGGACAATCCCAAATCTCTAGGTTAAAAACAAATTTTATTTGTCTATCTAGTTGATAGGCACATAATTTATACAAAATTCAATATAGAATTTTCAGAAGTATTTTACCTTTCAGAAGTATTCAACTGAATGAAGAGCCAATGGGCAGTCGGAGAGGAAGCAGAGATGAAACAAGGTATTATTTATTGAAATTGTGCTCCATTTGAATTGATTGGAGATAGATCAGTTATTGTTTCTTACAGAGAATAATGTGCATGACAAGGAAACTGTAAGTTTTAGCATATAGTAATAGAAATAGTGCTGAAATGAATGGATATTTTAATTTCATTTTGACAAAATTTTCTGAATTGGTTAGATATTAAACACTGTATTCAGAACCACAACAACTAAAAACAGGATAATTCATGGAAACTATTCATAGAAAAATTTTAGTAGCACATATATAAAACAATGTGCAGTTTCTATAATGCACTAGAAAACCTGCTCTAGGACATTCACAAAAAAACATTCATCTGGGCAACCATTTCTTTCTCCACAGTGCCTAGCATGTTTCTGTTTCCTGGAAACATAATATGTTTCCTGGAAAATTCAATAAATAATTGTCTAATGAATGCATAAATGAGTTGTGAAATATCAGAACAGAGAGTAATTAATTCTGCATGGGGAAGCCTGGAAAGGTTTCAAAGAGAAGCTAACATTTGAATTGGGTCTTGAAAGATAAATGAAATATTAGCAAGAAGTTAGAAACAGCAGAGCTTCCAAGCCAGAAGCAACAACATGCAGAATAGGTGCACTTTCCTGTTATATTCAGAAATAGTATTTAGTCTGGTTTTCTTAAGCTGTAAGTTGTAAATAGAATTTAAGAGGTCCATGGTTGAAAATGGTGTGAAAATGTAATTTTCTATGTTTTCTATGTAATTTTGCTATGTTGAAACTAGAGCAAAGTATAGAACTAGAGAAAGGAGTTATGTGTGATTATAATAATCATGTTAGGACATGATGGTGGCTTGATCTCATTTTATATGATTTACAGAGGTAGAGTCAGTGGGATTTGTTGAAAAATTGAACATGAAGAATGAGAAAATTCGAACTTCAAGAGATGCATTTGATACAGTACATCAAATATGATCTAAGCAAATGGAAAGATAAGAGTTGTCAAACACTCAGGAATGAGCATCTTTGTGAGGGAAAGAGCAGAAGTTCAGTATCATATACATTAATATTGGGGATACCTAGTAGTATCTTCAAGCAAACAATGTTAAAGAGGCAGTTGGAATATTTAAATATGGAGTTTAGGAGAGTGGACAAAGCTGTAAATGTGTAAATTTGAAGCATTCAGTCCTTGGGTGGCATTTAAATATACATCCTGGGTAAGGTCAAAACAGATTGTAGATAAAAAAGAAAAGTACATGGATTGAACAAAATGGTATGGCAGTATTTAGAATCTGGGAAATGAGGGAGAAAATTGCAAAGAAAAAATAACTAAAGTAGGAGCATCAAGTGAGATTGATATTCTGTATTCAAATGATAGAAGAATTCCAAGTAGTTGTGTGGTTAGCAATGGCAGAGGCTGCTTAGTGGTCAAACAAGATGTAAGATAAGAGTTGACCCTTGGTTTTCCACTATGTAGAGATCACTTGTTACCTTGGTCAGAGTGGTTTCAGTGGAATGATGGTGACAAAACAAATATATTGAAGTGGGTAATATGAATGGGAGAAGATGAAATCGAGCCACTGAAACTCTCTAGAGAAGTTTAGAGAATTGTGATGTTAGATAAAGAGAGTGTGGGGTTCAGGAAGAAGTATTTTAAGAAGAGAGCTAATATAATACATTTGTGTTCTGATGGAAGAGATATCAGAGAGGGAAATTTGATGACACCAAAGAGAAAGTGAAGAAAATCAGAAGTGATACCCTCAAGGAGATGACAGGAGATAAGATGGACAAGTAGAGGAGTCAGCCTGAGTGCAAGAATGGTTCATCCATTGTAAATAAGGAAAGGTAAAATGTGTAGGTACAGACTCGGGTAGAATGATCTATTTAATGATAGGAATTTTAGAAATTCTTTTCTAATTGCATCTATTTATCTCAGTTATTGAGAAGCAAAATTATCAGCTGAGAGTCTGGAGAATAAAGAGTTGTGGAATAGTCATGAAAAAAGTAAGAATAAATGGACTAGAGAAATATGATAAAATTGCCTGGGAGTGCTAAGGGCCCACTGGAGATTCCTGGTCATGAATTTAAAGTGAGATCAGCTAGCGTGGTTTTCTGTTTTTCTGTAGATATAGTGAGCTGCTGTCATGGAGTTGAGTAGGTGGCCAAATGAATTAAAGAAATATTGCAGTTGTTATAACAGTTGCTGAGGTTGCTACAGTATTCAAGTAACCAAATATATATGAAAGAACTTTGAAAGCTATAAGTACCATGGAGGTATACTTTATCATTGGGGCCCACTACTCTAAGTTCCCATGTAGTCTAAGTTTTGTTTTATGAATGAAAGTCAGACTGCCAATTATTGGTGCCAGTCCTTAAAGTAGCTCAAAGATGCCTAGTAGCTTCACAAGTCTTGAAGCCTATACCTGACAGGTCATAAAGTAAATTAAATTTCACTTTGCAGCATAAAAAGAATTAAAAGGACCTGGCCAAGAACGTACATATATAACTGAGCCAAGGACTGTAGCATTTTCTTTTTTCAGGATGCTTGCAAACTCCCTTGAAGCCAGTATTATTGTGAGATTCTAATAGACAAATTTTGCTTTAGGATTTAAAACGTCCATGCTTTCTCTTATATGTCACGTTAATAAGTTTCCTTCCATGAAAAAAAAGGATGCTTTTGCCAGTTATTTCCCTGAAGATTCCTCTGTGAAACAAGTGTTCCACTCCAAGAAATTCTTTTCATATTGCAAGATTAGATCAATTTCATTCATTACCATCACCCTTGGCAATCCCTGTAGGACGTTTTTGGAATAATTGAGTAATTCAACAAATTCAACAATGGCTTCAGCTTTCCCATAACTGAAGAATGGTTCTTTAGAATCTCCATTTTCCATTCAAAGTTTTGGAAAAGGAATTGCAATTTTAAAGGCAAGAAAGAATATACATTAGACCAAATGGATTTTCAATATTTGACTTGAAAATAAGGTCTTTCCAAGCAAGGTAACATTTTCTCATTCCTTTTCAATCAGTTTACTTTTAAACTTCCTACACTGCCTCTTAGTTTCATATGTAACTTTATATTCAGACACACATTCTTTCTCAGATAATTATGTTCATTTATTTTATGATGACATTAAAATTGATATTTAGTTGCTAAAATATTTTTATAATATTTGATTATTAAATTGTTACTATTGGATTGATAAAAATATCAATATGATGAAAATGGCCATGATCAAGAAAAGTCTTAAAATTGCTTTAACTAAAATGCACCATTATTTACCAATGTAACTATTGTATAGTTCACTCAAACATAAATTCCTAAGATCCTTACAGCAGGAACAGAACAATTAGTCAAACACGTCATGATTCCAAACTTAGCATTGTAAGTTACAATAAATACCTGAGAAAATAATTTGTTTTAGCTCAAATTTCAATAATTATGGATGTAATTCTGATTATTTAAGTATGTATAATTAGAGTTTTGATGGAAATATTGTACTGTAATTTTATAATCCACCAGGGGAAAATATGATAAAACTGCATTCAAATGGGAAAAAAATTAAATGGAAATGAGGATTTTTCTTCTCAACATATTAAATATATTTGATATAAAAAATCTTAGGGGCACCTGGTTGCTGCCATCCGTTGAGTGCTGACTCTTGGTTTCAACTCAGGTCCTGATCTCAAGGTCATGGGATGGAGGCGCTTTAGCCTCTGGGCTCATGACGGAATCTGCTTGAGATTCTCTCTGCCTCT
Organism: Lutra lutra; assembly: GCF_902655055.1. Lineage (NCBI taxonomy): Eukaryota > Metazoa > Chordata > Mammalia > Carnivora > Mustelidae > Lutra > Lutra lutra. The sequence continues at coordinate 109,937,390 of NC_062285.1, forward strand.
CTCTCTACCCCTTCTACTCATGTGCTCTCTCTCTCTCTCAAATAAATAAATAGACTTTTGAAAAATATCTTAAACTGTTAAGCAGTAAGAGCATAGCATCAAATAGTGTATTGAAAATGCTACAAGGGGTTACAAACCTAGAAAGAGCTCATACAGTTCTTCCCCCTTTATATGGAAATGACAGAATTCTAGCCCAGAAAAGTTTCCTACCTAAGTTACAAAACTTTACCAAGTCCTTCAAATCTACTCTCTCCGTATTTAATAAGTAATCATACATTTTAAAAATTAAAACAGTAGAAAATATAGGCATATTGAGGGTTGAGGCAAGATGACAGGTACAAATCTTCTGAGGATGGAAGAGAATTATAGGGTTATATATTGGACAATACTCACATTGGCAAAAGTATCTTTCCTAAGTATCATGGAGACAGGGAGGGGGAATAAGGACATTCTCAGATGAAGGGAAAAAAAAGAAAAAAAGATCTGTTGCTTAGCAAAGCTATCCTTAAAAAAATGGCTAAAGGGGATTCTCAAACTAGAAAGGAAACAAGAGCAAGGAAAGACCTAGAACATCAAAAAGGGAAGAAAGGCATTGGAATTTTTAAAAAGTAAAAAGAAAAAATACTTCTCATGAGTCTCTTAAATTATATTTGATGATTGAAGCAGTTACTATATCAACTCATGCAGTGATAAAGATATGCAGCAGAAATTCTTAAGACGAGTATATCCCCAAGATGGGGAGGGTAATGGGACCTAAATGGAAGTAAGTTTTCTACATTTCACTTCAAGGCCATATTAAACATCAGTATCAGTCAACTCTGATAAGTTATGTATGTAACCATTATAGAAAGCTCTAAGAAAACTGTGCAAAGTGATAGACTTGAACACACTACAAATAAAAGAAAATCTGAGAAGGTAAGAAAAGATCTGAGGATGCTGTTATGAATATCATAAAAAATATACACCCCTAGAAAACATGGTTAATACAGATCTTCCTGATAGACATTGTGAAGAAGACATTTCTGTGTCCTGGGTAAAATATATCCCTTTGAAACAAGCTAGACATATTACACTGCTCACTCCAAAATGGAATTTGCTGGTTTTGTAGCCATAAAATATTTCTCAGATTATTATGCATAAGATTTGTTTTGACACCTTATAAGTAATTTCAGGACCCACAAGAGTTCATGAGAAATGGCAGAAAAAAATGCTTAAAAATGCTAGTTAGAATATAGACTGGCCCCAAAACCTTATTTTCTCTATAATAGAGGCGAGGAAGTAATTTTATGAGTTAATGAATATTTCTTGTGAGGAGTAAATGACACACAACTGTATTTTGGATCACACCTTTTTCAGAAGTTCAGTATTCTCTAGATAAATACAAGCTTACATCATTTTTTTTTCACGTTCAGTAGCCTCCTTCTTTTCTAAATGAGTGTTGGGGCGCCTGGGTTAAAGCCTCTGACTTTAGCTCAGATCATGATCCCAGGATCCTGGGATCAAGCCCCACATTGGGCTCTCTGCTCAGCAGGGAGCCTGCTTCCCTTGCTCTCTCTGCCTGCCTCTTTGACTACTTACAATCTCTGTCTGTCAAATTAAAAAAAAAAAAAAAATGAATGTTGTCTGATGTCTCCCATATTTAGGAAACTAAATATATAACCACTGATAAAGCATGAGATTAACAAACTTTTTATATAAACGATCAGTTAATAAATAATTTAGACTTTGTGGGCTACCTGCTCTCTGGAAAATACTTAATTCTGCTGTGTAATATGAAAACAGTCATGGCCAATATGTAAACCAATGGGCATAGTGAGATTTCAAGAAAACTTTATTTACAAAAACAGGTGGTGGGACAAATTGCCTCAAAAGTCATAGTTTACCAACTCTGAGAAGGGTTAAAATTGAAACTTAAAATGGAAACTTTTACAACAGGGTCTAGAAACTTTATCAGAAGTGTTCTGCCTATTCTATTGTTTTGATTAATAACCATTGTTTGGAAAAATGGAAATTTTATTAAGCATGCATAAAGTGATGCCAGTATCTGTCAGTTTTTCCCATGAAGTGAATGCCTTTGTTTCAGTTATGCCTAATTTAAAATCTTCTCTAATAGTGAGAGCTATGAAATATTTATTATTGATTTAATAAATACAATCTAGTGACAAAAGAATGTATGCATTGTTCAAACTCCCAATAAATCATTTTAGTGTCACTTGTTTAATGTTTTTTAAGGGAAAACAATGTATTATAAAATCTAAATAAGTCTTATCTTTATAGAAAATGAAAGTAAAACAGAGAGAGATTAGGTAATTTACATATTAAATTGGTAAGTTTGTGTCACAGATAAGAAATAGCACTGAGGTCTGGCCAAAAGACCAGTCTTATTTTGTTATTTTGAAGTTCAAAAAAATATATATTCATGTCCAATAATTTTCAACTGAGTTACAAAAGCACTTCCAAGGAGAAAAGGCAGCCTTTTCAGTAAAAGTTACTGGAGCAATTGGATATCCAAAGGCAAACAAAACAAAACAAAATAAAAAAAAACCTCAGTCTAAACTTTATACTTCATATAAAAATTAATTCAAACTGGATCACTGACTAAAGTGTAAGCCCACAAAACTTTTAAGGGAAAAAGGAAAAAAAAAAAAAAAAAACAGAAGAAAATCTTTCTCATCTAGGACTTGGGCAGAGCATTCTTACACTTGACCAAAAGAAAAATCCATAAAAGAGAAAATTGAAAACTGGACTTTATCAAAATTTACAACTTTTGTTTCATGAAATACCTTGTGAAAAGGATGAGAAAACAAGCAACATACAGTGAGAAAATATTTGCAAACCACATTCCCAATAAAGGACTAATATCTAGAAAATATAGAAGAACTCTCAGAGGTCAACAGCAAAAAAGCAAAAAATTCAACTGGAAAATGAGGAAAAGACAGAGATATTTCAACAAACACTATACACAGCGAGCAAGTAAGCACATAAAAAGTGTTCCACATTGTTAGGCAGTAAGGAAATACAAATTAAAATAAGACTATATCACTACATATGTTAGAATGGTTAAAATTTGAAGAAAAATTATAATGATGACACAAAATGCTAGTGAGACCACAGATTGTGAAAGGGTAAATGTTTTTCACTCTGGACAACAGCCTGAAAGTTTCTTGTAAAACTAAACATATAATTACTATTAAGACCCAGCAGTTATTGTCTTAGACATTCATGCCAGAGAAATGAAAACTTATATTCACAAAACACTTCTGTTCATCTGTACACAAGTCTTCAGAGCAGCTTTCTTTTAATGGCCGCAAACTGGAAACAACCCAGATGTTCTCCAACTGGTGAATGTTTAAGCAAACTGTGGTACATTCTTACCATTTAAGCGCTAAAAAAGAAGGAACTATGGTACATGCTACAATTTAGATGAATTCCAGGGAATTCTGCCTACTGAAGAAAGCTAATACCAAAAGGTTACATACTATATGATTCCATTTCTGTAACATTCTTGAAATTTAAAAAAAAAATGTAGAAATAAAGAACAGATTATGAGGTGTCAATAGGATTATGGTAGGAGTTTGAGAGTGAGAGGATGGACATGCAGCAGGGCAACATGAGGTACCCATGATGTAAGATATTCTATATCTTGAATGTGGTGGTGGATACACAAATAGATTTATTAAAAAATTTGTATACTCCAAAATACACACACACACACACACACACACACACATACACATACACAGATCAGTATATGAAAACTTAGGGAAATCGAAATAAGATAGTGGTTGTACCAGTATCAACTTCTTGGTTGGGATATTATATTGTGGTTTTGAGAGATGGTATAATGTAAAACTGGATCAAGGGTACATAGGATCTGTATATATTATTTCTGACAAGTGCATGTGAATCTATAATTATCCAAAAGAAAATTAAAAGTAAAATGTGTGTATTTTGTGTATTATGTATATATATTATATTTTATTTATTTCAAAATTAATTTTCCCACTTAAAGGTCTCTGAAATGAAGATTTCTTTTTAAAACAATGACTGTATGTTTTTATTTGGTGCTGTTTTTTCTTTTTTAATTGCACATAAAGATGCAATCACTACTTATGGTATCTTAGATTCAATGAAACACACAAATATTCTTTTAGAATATAATCTTAAAATCATATCTATTCAGCACTAAGTAGAAAAATGCCATCAATCACTCCTTCCTCACCAGGGACACGTATTTGTCCATACACATATTTTCAGATTCTCAATTAAAATTTTGAATTAATAATATATTTCTGAAAGATATTCACATCAGATCTACTGAATTTAAAGTAGACCTAGACAATTGGTAACGTGAGTTTACTCAATGCATTTCAATAAGTTCTACATTTTCACATAACCTCACGGAAAACCAAAGGAGCAATTGATTAATAAAAACCCCCTTCTCCCATGTCAGGTAGCCTTTCCAGCTCTGAAGCTGACAAGAAATAATGATTTGAGCATAAGGACTCCTGAGGATTTTATCTATGAAGCCTGTGCCTCAGTTTTTAAAAGGTCAGGAAAGGACATCATTGTGTTCAGCCTTGTATTCCCAATCTCCATCACAATGCCTTTTGAAAGAATGAATAAATAAATGTCTCAATACAGTTGGAATATTGAATATAAATCTCCAAATTATAATACTCATTTCAGAACATTCACTCCCAAAGCTTTTCTGTGTATTTTGTTTCAAGAAATATTCTACAAAAAGGACCAAGTATTGTATAAAGATTTTCTAAGGGATAGTACATTTTATTATACCTTAATCTTACCACTGTTTTTGGTAACAGAGTTGTTCAGAAGCAATTACAATTCTCTATAAATTCCAGAGTGGAGAATCTAATCATCTGGAGATAATCTTTTTGGAAAAATCCTTTGTATTGGTCTGAAAAAAATGGGCAATTTTTCTGTGAACTAAGGTTTGACTAGGCTAGAGACAAACCCCAGGGTAAATTAAAGCTGTAATTCTTTTCTCTACGAATTCAATCATGTCATCCACCCATTGTTTCCCTTGGTTTGGATTTTGGTACACACATTATTTAGAAAGAAACTATATTAGTAAGTTTTTATAAAAACTTACTTTAATTTTATAAAAACTTACTTTAATTCAGACTGAGGCCATATTTTCTAGCGAATGATCTTTGTATTGAAAGGGGCATTTGGGGTTCCTGGGTGGCTCAGTTGGTTAAGCATCTGCCTTTGGCTGGGGTCATGATCTCAGGGTCCTGGGATTGAACCCCACATTGTGCTCCCTGCTCAGCAGGGAGTCTGCTTCTCTCTCTCTCCACTCATGTTCTCTCTTCCTCTCTGTCTCTCTCAAATAAATAAATAAAATCTACAAAGAAGAAAGAAAGAAAGAGAGAGAGAGAGCAAGTAATAGAGAGAGAGAAAGGAAGGAAGGAAAAAAGAAAGAGAGAGAGGAAGGGCCATGTATTATTTCCTTGTTCTAACATTTAATCTAATTTTAATATTAATCTCTGACATATATGAATTCAATAAACTGATTTTTTGTATTCTCATTTTTACATTTTAGAAATGAGGTGCATGCTAAGGATTTTTTGAGAAAATGTGCAAGAAATAACATACGTTAGATATAATATATTCTAAATAGTGTTAAATAGGGATACTTACGATGTAGTTACAAATCCTTGTTCTCTTTCTTCAGAATACAGACTATGTGTAACACTTCTCATTGTGTGAGTTCCAAAATTCTTATTCTAACCACCACGAACTATTACCTCACTCTCTCTCTCATTCTCTCTCTCATTCTGTCACTCCCTCTTTATTATTCTTAAAGTATTTGTTCTCTTATTTTTCCTTATTTTACTTCTGAACTTTCTTCTGAACTTTTTTTTTTTTTTTGGTCTTATTTAATGTGGAGCCAACCACCAATCATGTCAACCATGACTATTCAGTGCCCTAAATGTTTCTATCTATTATAACCAATCTGGAACAAAATCCCTTTTCCCCACCATAGTCTGAGACTAATTTTATAGCTACAAAAACAGAGCTTTGTCTTAAATGATAAGGTTTACACAAAGAATATAGCCTTTCCCATTGTCTAGAAACCTATAGGAAAAGAAGTGGGAAGATTCTTAGCGAAGGAGTAAGGAAGAATTATTGCTTTCATAAACAGCAAAATAAATTGACAGTGATAGTGGAAAGGGCTATTTCCTGTAGATTGTGGGAGGTCTCTAGAGGACTTAGGTCACCTTATCCATTAAAAGGAAATGAGATAGATTTTTATTATTGTATTCAATATAGACAAAAAGGTACTTTTCAAATGAATTGTGGGTGTGAATATTTGTACAAAACATGAAAAAAGTTTCAAAGTTGTACCACCAAAGGTGCCAATAGCATAGGTTAAGATGTAAGAAAAACTTTTAGAATTCCAAATATTGACAAAGATGCACAATGAAAATGCTACTCAACTTTCAGGAATAGTGTATTTCTCAGTGTTCTTTCCAGAGATGGCCAAAGAGAGTCCTTGCTATTGGTCTGAATACTTTTGTCCCCTTAAAATTTGTACGTTGGAATTCTAAATCCCTATGAGATGATTTTAGGAGTTAAGGCCTTTAGAAGATGCTTAAGTTGTGAGGGCCTAGCCCTCATACATGGGATTAGTGTTCTTATTAAAAAAAAAAAAAAAAAAAAAGGATTCAGAGAGGTCCCTGGCCTTTGTATCATGTGACAATTTAGCAGAAAAGCTCTGGCTATGAGGAGGAAGAAAGCCCTCACCAAAAAGCAACGATTCTGTCACCTTGATCTTCAACTTCTCAGCCCCCAGAACTATGAGCAATAAATTTCTATCATTTGTAAGCTACCTAGTTTGAGGTAATTTACTATAGCAGACGGAAAGAAACAAGACAATCCTTACAGATGGGGAATCTGAAAACCGTGGAGGAACGACTCCCAAGGAATAGAATTGAGGCCTAATTTGTGAACATTCCCTTATCATTACGTAAGGAGCTCTCACAATACTTGACGAGAGAATTTCAGAATTACTATCAATAAGCAACTGCTTTGTTCCTCCCATGCTTCGCCTTAATACACTAGACACCGGAGTATGCATTGCAGTTACTGTGTAACTTTTTCCCACTATATATTATGTAAGAGGGAGAAAGATAATTTTAATTTATTTTTTTTAATTGAATTGAGTGATGCCTGATGGAAGAGAAGCCACATCTAATTTGATATAAAGAGTATCATGAGATCCAAGGTTTGGAGCCTAATGCCATGATTGAATAAGATTCAGGGGTGTTTTCCTTCGGAAAAAGTGAATTCTGCATGCAGAAAGTAAGTAAATATTTGTGTAGAACAGAGGGGATTACCATGGTTTCTATTATTATTTCTAGTTGTTTGTTCTCTCTTCCTGTAAGAGGATTAGATATCCTTGCCAATTACTATGCGTCCAGCAGTAACTTTTTTGTGGCAAGAGTATACTTTCCCAGCCCATAGATATTGGGTTTAGCCATCTGACTTGCTTTGTCTGTGGCATACAAAATAACTTTTTGTGTGCCAAATCCAAGCCTATCATTACAAACATCTCATTTGAGACAAATTCAAACTACCCATTAAAATTAAATTACTTCAGTCTGCTTTTTATTTAAAGTCTTCAAGCTTCAATTTAAAGGACATTATGGAGAAAAATTCATTTTGCATGTAGTAATTTCTTGGGGGATTTTGAAGTCTCTTTTGATAATAGCCCTAATAGATCATAACAAACTTACTATCTTTTTTCCCCGTTAAAATTTATTTCATGTGCTCAGTCCTAGACTTTTGATAGTATCTGAAGAAAGCAAACTATGCTAATTAGCTCTATTGCAAAGTATGGTCATCTAATTCATCTAATCTAAATTTGACAGAAAATATTGCTTAGAAATCTTTATTTTAATTTCTTATTCATTTGGCATTACAGTGTTTACCAAATTTTATACTGCAGAATATTATTACCATGTGATAGTCCAGGAATGAAGAAATACATGGTCTAATCAATTAGGGAACTGTTATATAATATATTTATCTTTATTGGAATATAGAATGCATAATGATATATTTCAAACACAGAGAGAAGTCTAGAGAACAGAATGATGAACAACCATACACAGCTATAGAACTCTATCACATCCAAGTGTTTTGCCACACTTCATTTCATTTTATAGCTGAAACAATGTAGATATAACCAAAAGCTCTCTGCATAACCCTCTAAATAGGAGGGAATATTAATATCTCTATTTTATTGATTGAAATAAATTGAGGGGTAATCTTCTCCAAACTAGTAGGGAAATTACCTGATGCCTAAACTGGTTCTGGCTCATAATCCAGCTCCTTCTTGAAAATAAATCATAGGCATAATGTAGGTTTATTACAAAGAAAGAAGGGAAGAAAAGAGAAAGAAACAAACAAATGAAGGAAGAAAATTAAATATGCATATGCTATAATATCTCTTATCTGCTAAGATTTTTTGAAATTAAATATCAAATCTAAAATTTTTATAGATGATAGACTGTAAATATGGAACAATCTGTGTATTAACCTACACAAACCTACCTCCTGAGAGATAATCGTATATTTTAATCCAGTTGTTTGTCTATTTTTCCCCTTTCACTTTACACTTCCTTTGACAAGACACCATCTCTTTATCAAGGGACTTGGCGCACATATTATATGGTCATTAAATGCTCAATGAATGTAACTGTATTTACAATAAATAAAATAGTGTAAAAAAAGCAGCATAAAATTAAAACATTCTTAAAAATATAAAGTCCTTAAAATATTGTGGACACAAAATTATTTCTTTAAAAAAATCCTAAAATTGGGGCACCTGGGTGGCTCAGTGGGTTAAAGCCGCTGCCTTCGGCTCAGGTCATGATCCCGGGGTCCTGGGATCGAGCCCCGCATCGGGCTCTCTGCTCAGCGGGGAGCCTGCTTCCCTTCCTCTCTCTCTCTGCCTGCCTCTCTGCCTACTTGTGATCTCTGTCTGTCAAATAAATAAATAAAATCTTTAAAAAAAAATAAAATAAAAATAAAAAAAATCCTAAAATGAACATTTCATTTTGTAGAAGAAGCAAACAGACACACTGAAACTTCACCTATTTGTTTTTTACTCTATTTTCTATTTTTAATGAGAAGAAAAGCCTCATATCACATACCTTTTTACACACAACAATGATGTCAAACCCTACCAAAAGAAGGCCTTGTGCAGTGATTATTCTCAAAATACTCATTTACTATATTCATCGTCAGCATCAACACCTCCGGGGGCACCTGGGTGGCTCAGTTTGTTAAGCATCTGCCTTTGGCTCAGGTCATGATCTCAGGGTCCTGGGATTGAGCCCCTTGTCAGGCTCTCTGCTCAAAAGGAATCTGCTTCTCTCTCTCCCTCTATGTGTTCTCTCTCTCCCTCCCTCCCTCTCTCCCAGATAAATAAATAAATAAATAAATAAATAAAATCTAAAAACAAAAGCAATTATGACCCACAAAAAACAAAAAAGAAACATCAACAACTGCATTCTGATTTATCTGTACTTGACTATTTCACACTGGCAGCTAGTTTAGAAGCATAAAACTATTTTAAAGTAAAACATCTAAACTCTCAATTTTTTCATTGATCAGGGAATTAAGAAAACAATTGAAATAAAAAGAAAAAAAACCATTCCATGTCATAGGGTGATAGAATTATATATGTATAAAAAAGCTGTTTCTAATTGTTTTAATAACAATATAGTTTGTTAAAGATTATAGAATTTGAGGGGTGCCAGGGTGGCTCAGTGGGTTAAGCCTCTGCCTTCAGCTCAGGTCATGGTCTCAGGGTCCTGGGATTGAGCCCCCTCATCAGGCTCTCTGCTCAGCAAGGAGCCTGCTTCCCCCCTAACCCCCGAAACCCCCCCCCCGCCTCTCTGCCTACTTGTGAACTCTGTCAAATAAATAAATAAAATATTTTTTAAAAATTATAGAATTTGAAAAGTTACTTAAAGTAAGAAGGATTATGATGTCCCCCCAGGCAGTTAAAAGGATGGAAAAATGTGTCCATTCTCTGCTCCAGTAGCACCCTCTGGAAGTCTTAAAAATAAAATCTATGTTTCTACTTCCTAGTCTTACAGTAAACATGTGTGTATTTGAAAATAAAATTATAACTAAACAATAGCTAAGTCTCTTGATCCTTACATTAGAATGATATTTAAGATTTTTAAAAATAAACTTATCTGATTTTCTCTTCCATCTTAAATTTTTGTATCACATTTTTTAAGAACTGTAACTTGATATTTTCCTAATGATTAAGTTAGTCATTATAGTACCTTATACCTTAAGCAAAAAGTACAAAGTTTTGAATTCAGTTGTAATTTTGTAACATTGTATGTACAGGATTAGGGTCCCTGGCTGGGACTAAAATTTAAACTGACAAAGACAAATTAGGAGGAGATCATACAAATTTATTTAATATAAGTTTTATATGAAATGGCAACACTAACAGGAGAAAAACATAATTTTAATTATTTATTTAGTGTAGTCTGTGAACCTTGGTGGGTCCCTAAAATGCTTTTCAGAGGTCATCAAGGTCAAGATTATTAAGACTTTTTTTTTTTTTTTTTGCCTTTGCCTTTTCCTGCTTTACCCCTAGTTGGTGGATAAAATTGCTGTTGCCCAAGCATGAAACAAGGCAATGGCACCAAACTGTAGTAGTCATTCTAATTTTTGCTGTGTACCATACATATGGTAAATATATGATTAACTTAAAAATACCACTGATGGAGCCATAAAAAGTAGTAATTTATATTAAACATTAACCTATCTTCTAGAATTGTGATTATTCAACTGCTAGCCATCTGTATTGCCACTGCCAGAGGAGCCCTCCTGAAGACTCATCACATCACTTTTGAAGGTCACCAAAGGTCAGTGATTCTCTGCCTCACTGCTTAGCCACATCATCTTCCTGCCTTATATTTTTACCTATGCCAGTAATGTCATTTCCCTACAGTTCTGCCTTTCAAATACTTTTCATGCTGTAAGATCCAGTGCTAACATTTTTTCAAAACTTCTTGGATCATCTGCACCCTTCCACAGGAAGTCATCTTTCTCTGCCCTTACATTCATTAGAAAGTTCTTTAAATTGTTCTCATACTTGCAGTATTATACATTTTTGCATGACTATTGTGGTCTTTCTACTCCTATTATTTTTGAGATTCTTGAAAGCAGAGCCATGCCTTTCATAGGACCTTATTGATGCTTTTAATCCATTCATTCTTTTATTTATTTATTTATTTATTTATTTTTTTAGCTAAGATTAGTGATGACTTACCATGTGCTGGAGAGTAAACAATTGTTTAGATACAGAACTCTGCATCATGGCTGTTAGTATTAGTTACAGAAAAGATTTGGTCTTGTTTTACATAAAATTCTTCCCATATAACAGCATTAAATCTCTACTCTGTCTATAGCCGTTCAGCAAATTAATTCCCAGTGCTTTGTAGGTTACATTTACATAGAATGATTCATTTCATGAAACATAAAGTATATCAAATTTGTTTTTATAAGAATTTATAGAATAATAAAGGTTCATAGAGTAATAAATCAGTTAAGAAACAGTCTAAATGCATTTTTCACACAAAGTGCAAGTATATCCTTGTGCCATAGCCATAGTTCTCAAGACGTTACTCCAGGCAATTTTAATGAAATGTGTTTAAATCTCTCTGAGTTAATATGATCAGTATAATTATTTTAAAAGGTTGTGTCCTACTTTCTCTTTCATAACATCTTATATAGTTGTAATTTCACTTTGTTGTATGGTTGATTAATATTTGATCATTCCACTGGACTCTGAACTTATAAGGGCAAGGACATTGATATTCCTCACTGTTGCATCCTCAAAACCTAGCACTGTATCTGAAATATAGTTGACTTACATATTTTTCAATAAATAAGTGCAAAGAAATAAATGCTCCAAGATACCAATAATCTCTGCTTTCAGTATGATTTCCATAATCTTAACTGTGAACCATTTCTATGTATGGCAGTGTCCTGTTTCCAATGTAACCAAACCTTTGTTATTATAATAGCAGAGAATAGGAAAAACTATATTTAGGATAGCTGTGTCTATAAAAACAATAGCTCTAGACAATATGCGAAATATTAGATACATAAGCCAGAGCTGTTTGTTAAGCACCATAACACAATTAATAATATTATGTATTTGGCAATTGTGTTCAGAATATGAGGTAATAGTCAAAATGTCTGTGGGTTGGCCTTTCAGAGAACGTTAAATATTTACTTTGGTTACATTGTTATTTGGCTTGTCCTTACTCAGCAAGGAAGAAGGCTATGACAATAGCTCCTACTCTGGACCATCAGCCTGCAGTTCACCTCTATCCTCTCTACTTGTCATATCATTCTTATTTGTCCTGCCACCAAAATTCTGCCTCTAAAGCCTAAATTTCATCATAGAACCCTGCTACCTGGAACACTTTCATGATTACGAAAGCCAGTGGTTCTCATGTGGGAAGCAGTTTCTCCCTTCCAAGGAACATTCGGCAGTGACTGGAGATATTTGGGGTTGCCAAGCTGGGGAAGCAGGGAGTGTTCCTTGACTCTAATGGGTGAAGGCCAAGGAGGCTGCAGAGCATTTGACAATGCATGAGAGAGCCCTCGAGGGTATAGAATAATCAGGACCAAAAAGTCAGTAGTGCTGAGGCTGGGAAACTCTGACCAAAGGATAAAGTTCAAATCTGTATACAACCCAAATGAAATCTTACTGCTCCTTCTACCTCTTTCACACAGGATTCCAACTTGTAGCTTAAGGGACACATCTGGCAAACACATGTGTTTTGGTTGATTGTCTGCCCCTTTTGGATGCTTCAGATGCTTTCCAGTTTGCCACATCCTCCACCACTTGTTATCATCTCCATCCAGCTGTCTTCACTTATTCATGTCTCCCACCTTCCCTAAAACATCCAGTCTTGGCAAACCCTACTTCACATCCACACAAGAACCATGCTAATCTGCCTGTGTTCCTCAATATGCCCTTTCATGTGTCCATAGCTTTGCATAAGCTACAAGGTCTAACTGGGATTTCCTACAACTGTGCTTCTCAAGTTCCATTTGCCTGATGAATTAATCCATGTTTTTTTAGGTTCATTCAGAGTTTGCAAAGAGTAACATGTTGGTATTTATGCCTTTGTTTTCCCTTTGAGGTTCTTCAAAACTAGGACCATGCAGTAATCAATATGCTATCTTCACAGCACCTAAGATAGTGCCTAGGCATTTAATAAATGTTGATTGAACTCCTGTTATTAAATCAACTTCTAGTGTGCTTTTAACTTTGTAGATCACAACTGCTATACATCTAATCATTTTGGAATCCAAATAAAGAATGTTTTATAGTAATATTTGTCCTCAAAGTTATAGGCAGCAAAATTAACGTTTTATTTTGAAAATGTAGGTATTAGACTATTAAAAAAGAAAATATTATGACAAAAGTCTAAAGAATAGTTAACATATTTAACAGGGAAAAATAATTTTCAAAGTTAACAAAAATGGAGTAATTTGGAATTGGGGATAATTATAGGTATCTCTTTGTATTTATTGGTATATTCTAAGTTCTCTAAAGCACCCACATGCTGCTTTTAAAATTAGAAAATAAGATAATAAGGAAAAGCATATTTATATTCACATTTTAAAGAACAATGATTTCTTTAGATTAAGATTGAGTTTCTATATTTTGAAATCAAAATAGGGAATTGCTGATTTGGTACCCATTCTTGCTGTGAAAAACAAAAAAAAGAAAAAACCCTCATGGTTAGTATGACCATTATGGAAACAGCGTGGAGTCCCATCAAAAAAGTTAGAAGAACTACCTATGATCCAGCAGTTTTACTTCTGGATATATATCCAAAGGAAGTAAAACCAGAATCTCAAAGAGATATCTGCATTCCCATGTTCATTTCAGCATTATTTGCAATACCCACGATATGTAAACAAACTAAATGTCCATGGATAGACTGATAAAGAAAATATTATGTGATATTTCAAATAAATACAAAGGATGCCTGGTATGTAGGTTGTAAATTAAGGCACTTCAATATTAGACAACTGCCCATAGTGTATAATAAATAGTAAAACTCACTAGCAGACACACACATGCATATGCACACACACATAGGTTTTATTGAAATAGACTTAAATAAATTATAAATAATATGAAACCACAGCTAATTTAATTTTATGCATACCTTAAAAATAACAAATTAAATTTCAATAATAGAAATGTAAATAATTAAAACTCTACTAAGGAAATAATGGCTAGTATTTACTGAGAACACGGCTAGTATTTTTTTTTTTTTCGAAATAGGCTCCAGGTCCAGGATGGACCCCAACATGGGGCTTGAATTCATGACCCTCAGATCAAGACCTGAGCTGAAATCAAGAGTCAGACTCTCAACCAACTGAGCCACAGAGGCACCCCAATAATGGCTAGTATTTACTTGGAAATTCTCTTGGCTCATTATAGGTACTGAATCAATGTTAGTAATGAACGAATTAATAGTAATGAATGAATAAATTCATCAGTAAATGAATGAATGGGCACTGAGCACTCTTGTAAGTGAGTACTTTACAAGACGTATCTTATTAATTCCTCTCAATAACTCTATGAAGTGTTATTTCACAAATGCATTTTCTGAGGCTGAGATATTAAGAATTATAATGTGATGGCATCAGCCTCGTAATCTGGATATCCTTGTTTATTTTCTTCTCTTTCACTCATATGCATATGCATTTTCAGCACATGAATTGGATATAGGTGTCCAGGGAATGAAGACACCTGGCTGGGGGCTTGCACACACCAAGCCACACACTAATGGAATAGCATTTATTGGAGAAAGCTCAGGAAAAAAAAGCAAAAGCATGTGTTCAGGTCCCTAGTAAGCACTCCGGTCCAGCAAAATCATAAGTTAGATTCTGGGAGAGAGACCTCAAATTTGGGCTATGTGACTTCTAAGCTAGATGTTGGAAAAGAAACAGTCTTTTTTTCTGGGGTATGGGATGAAGAGAGAGTGCTGTCATCTATGTCCTGTAGTAATCCAAAATTGATTGCTTTAAGCATCGGGCCACTGCTGCTCTCCATGGAGCTTGGGAAGAGCTCAATTCTTTTCTGGGAGGCCAGTCTGTAAGAGATTTGCCTTGGACAAATTAACCCTTAACTCAAAGTGAAATCTTAATAACAATTCCTATTATTTGTTGAGCACTTCCTTCACCAACGCTAAATGCCTAGAACAATTGTCTGAGCCAACCTCTAAACTCTATAATGATTCCAAGGCATTCCATATATAAAAATAAACCTGGTCTAGAAACTCTAAAGCAAAAGTCCTGTTTTCCTATCAATAAATAAAATCCACAGAACTGAGCGAGATTGGCGATAAAGATACAGCTTCTTGGGGCGCCTGGGTGGCTCAGTGGGTTAAGCCGCTGCCTTCAGCTCAGGTCATGATCCCAGGTCCTGGGTTCAAGCCCCACATCGGGCTTTCTGCTCAGCAGGGAGCCTGCTTCCTCCTCTCTCTCTGCCTGCCTCTCTGCCTACTTGTGATTTCTCTCTGTCAAATAAATAAATAAAATCTTAAAAAAAAAAGATACAGCTTCTCTTTGACTGCTTCTTTAGTCTGAGTAGGAACAGGTTACTCACAAAAAGAGCCATCTGGCTAACAACTTTGTGTTTGGGAAGACAATAAATAATCTTCCACTGAAAAGCTTAACATAATTATTACATTAGATTCAAATTCAGGTCTAAAAATCAAAAGGTTTTACCCACATGTGAAACCTTCATTAAAAAACAAACCCAAAGAGTAATTTAAATGGGATTTGCAAACCTCCAGGTTATACATTTCTCCTGAAATCCAATTAAGTCAAATAAATACCAAATCCTGAGGAAATGTTAAGAATTTAGACCATTCTCTTTAGTTGAATAATACCAAATTTATTAAAGGAGTTTTCCACTTTGGGGGAGCCTGGTGGCTCAGTGGGTTGAGCCTCTGCCTTCGGCTCAGGTCATGATCCCAGGGTCCTGGGATCGAGCCCCACGTCAGGCTCTCTGCTTGGCAGGGAGCCTGCTTTCCCCTCTCTCTCTGCCTGCTTCTTTGCCTACTTGTATCTCTCTTTGTGTCAAATAAATAAATAAAATCTTTAAAAAAAAAAAAGGAGTTTTCCACTTTTTTTTTTTAACCAAGTATTTCTTAAAGGAATTTGGAAACCTGTATTTCCTCATAGATATTTAGCATAGACTATTTCATACATCTAAATGCTAGCAAAGGTAGTCATTGCTGCATATGGTAAATACTGACTTTTTGAAATAAATTAGTTGCAATACTTTAAAAAGTGAATTCAATAGATTCTAAATACCATAGGTATTTTATTCCAATAATTACACATTTTTAAAATGCATGAAAAAGCAATTTCTAACATTTTTAACTTTTACATCATTTTCTCTTGAACTCATATTTCCAGTATACTTCTCCAATAGAATATTATCCTAAAACGTGTTTTGATGCTTGAAAATATTTTATTGATTATCTGTCATTCTTCTCTGATGCAAAATTATAAATCAACATTTGACATGTTTCAGTGATGCAGAAATGCTCAGGTTTTCTTCTGATTTAAGTTATTATTACAAAACTTACCCGTACACTATTGATTGAAACAGTTTCATAAATGCAACACACATGTTCGAGAATTTTAAAATTCCCTTTAAAAGTGATGAAAGAAGTGTATTTTTTTTTTAGTAGTTGTTATGTATATTTGGATGACTAAATTATTTACTAGATTGAGACTGGGTCCAACATTAGTTCTATTTCTATTTTTTTAAATAGATGTCTGCACTAATGACCACCTTCTCATCTGTTCCTCAGTATATTTCATCTGTGTGGAAAATACTTTAATTCACAGATAATTGCTTATCCATTGAGAGCTAATGACATCAGGGCAAAAGCAGCTGTTGTCACCAGCAAATGTCTGTGATTCTGCTCTGTCTGGAACACCGACCTCTTCAGTCCCAGTTCTTCTGTACTTCTGTGATATCTTTAGCAGATCATTCGATAAGTTAGTTTTCTCTAGTTATTGTCCTTAGGGGCATTTAAGAGAATTATTCAGTTCCATTGTTTGTTTTTAACCTGTCTGGTGACAAAGTAAAGAAATTTTGATGCCCTCATGCAACTGAATACTGAGCAGTGATTTAAAAGAATGAAGCAGGTTTACAAGCCCGCCAAGAGAAACGTCACCAAGTTGTATTGTTAAGAAACTAGCCTTACTTTATTGTACACCTCTTTAAAAATACATTCATACATTAAAAATACAGTTTTTTTTATTTTTTTTAAAGATTTTATTTATTTGAGAGAAAGAGAGAGAAAGAGAGTGAGTGTGATAGGAGTGAGGGGCAGAGGGAGAAGCAGGCTCTCCACTGAGCAGGGAGCCCTATGCTGGGCTCAATCCTGGAACTCTGGGATCACGACCTGAGCTGAAGACAGATGCTCAACTGACTGAACCACCCAGGCCCATGCGGCCATCCGCCACATTCTTTTTGTGGGAGACATGGAAGCAAGATTGAAAGGGTTGTTTCAAGTTTTTTAAATAAAAAAAATCCTGCCAGTGGAATTCTCTCAGTGACATTAAGAATTGAGCTTCTTTGTTTCAGAATTGAAAATGAAGGAAACACATGTTTACCTTCAAAAATTCTGTCCATATGGAAAGTGCATTAATAGGCAAGCTTTGATAGGAAAATGCCGTACTGAAAAACCTGGACGTTACAAGATTTATCTTCTAGTCTGATTCCGTTAGCTGAGTGATATTGGAAAGTCTCTGACTTCTCAATGTCTCAAGCTTCTATTTGTAAGATGACGACACTGAATAATATAATTCATTTCTAGAATTCTAGTACCCATTGACAGAAGTGTTATTCTATATACAACAACTTGACAAATGAAATAAATGGATAAGTCTTGTACAATCAATTGATCCTCCGGTGAGAAATATATTTATATGTATATTTAGTTGTACATTATATGTTTGTTGTATATAGTTTAATTTAGTTAATAATTGCCAAAAAGGGTTTTTTAAAAGATTTTATTTATTTTTGAAAGAGAATGAGAGAGCATGCGAGCAGGGTGAGGAGCAGAGGGTTTGGAAGGTGAAGGAGGGGAAAAGAATCTCAAGCAGAATCCATGAGCATGGTGCCCAATGTGGGGCTCCATCTCACAACCGTCAGATCATGACCGGAGCTGAAACCAGGAGCTGGACGATTAACCAATTCAGTTGCACAGGTACCCCCATAATTGGAAATAAAGTTTAAAGATGAAGCGAATAGCCTTAGGTTAACTTGTTATTATGTGTGTGTGGGCGTGTGTGTTTCATTTAGGTACAAAGTATATTTCTAAGTTACTATGTTTATTTGATGAATACAAAAGAGCAGTCTGGTTCTCAATAGCCTTTCTTTTTGGGGGGATATTCTATTACTAACGCTTTTTGGTAGCTCTCTCATAACCTTGGCTATACAGATCATTTACATTTTAAATGGCATTTATTAGAACACCTTTTTTTTTAAGTCTTAGGATTTAAACTTGCAAAAGCAATCTTCCAACTGTAGAGTTTCGATTATACAAAATTGATACAAATATTCCCCTTATGAAGTGTCAAATTTAAATTGACACATGAGCCAGTTTATTATTAAAAACATAAAAGCTAAATAGTAATGTCCAAATCTTGTAGCTATTTAATTGAAATAATTTCAAATGTAATAATTACTTTTGTGTTCTAGAATGTCTCTAAGAAAACTGGTAGCCTTATTTAGACTGGATTCAATATGTATTAAAAATACACATGGCAACTAGAGGGTATTATGCTTAGCAAAATAAGTCAGTCAGAGAAAGACAACTATAATATGATCTCCCTGATATGAAGAAGTGGAGGTGCAACGTGGGGGTCTTGGGGAGTAGGAAAAGAATAAATGAAACGAGATGGGGTCGGGAGGGAGACAAACCATAAGAGACTCTTAATGTCACAAAACAAACTGAGGGGGCTGGGGGGAGGGGGATAGGAAGGGGTGGTGGGATTATGGACATTGGGGAGGGTATGTGCTATGGTGAGTGCTGTGAAGTGTGTAAACCTGGCGATACCCAGACGTGTACCCCTGGGGCTAATAATACATTATATGTTTATTTAAAAAAATTTTTTAAATACACATGACTATTATATTGAACACTATAATAGTTTAAGTAACAGCCACAATATTTTATAATTCAGGTACAAAGACACTATAGCAGACAGTGTGGATGCCCTGCCCAGATCCCCTGACTCTCTTTAACTGATTCTGTGGGGCCGTCCCCCAGCTTCTGTCGATTATTCATATTTGCAACTCTCTTTGGAGGATTTCTTTTGTCTGCTGGGGCAGCTTTGCCAACCAACATATGCAAACAACTGGGAATGTTTGGAAGTTTCACCAAGCACTCCTTGCCTTCCAGTTATGGTAATCTGTGCCGATATTGACTAGTGTAGAAGTGTGCAAGTTCAAGTCCTGTGCTTTAAGACATGACAAACTCTGAGACATCACTTACACTCCAGAGATGCCCTGTAGGATCAGGCTCAGGATGAGGCTTTCCCTGAAAGCACGCCATGTTTTTAAAACTTATTTTCTTTCTCTGTCCTGCTTCTCCCACTCTTTCACTGGGTTATACTATAAGCATCCCTTTAAATAAATCCCTTGTACCAA
The DNA here is from genome assembly GCF_902655055.1 of Lutra lutra. NCBI lineage: Eukaryota > Metazoa > Chordata > Mammalia > Carnivora > Mustelidae > Lutra > Lutra lutra. The sequence continues at coordinate 109,957,170 of NC_062285.1, forward strand.
AACCTTGTCTATGACTACATCTGAGGAATTGACATTAGAAAGGCAACTTGTAGTTGAGCAGCAATTTAGCAGATGCTAAAGAGAAAAGATAAGGCACTTTCACCCTCATCTTCATCCTAACCCCTGCGTCCAAAGAAGTTATCACTTTTTGAAGGACTGAGCAACGGGACAATTCTCTTGCCCTGTAGCTCTGCTACCGAAGGCCTACCAAAGGCAAAATGATTGTCTTTGTCCAGAGCAAACAGAAACTCTGCCCAAGGTGTGTTCATTCTTTCTCAGCATGAACATGGGGCATGCAGAGATCCATGTAGATAATGTTGCTCTTATTGGAATTTTTCCAATAAATGAAAACAGCATTTGACTGTTCTTACATACCAAATGAATAATGGCTTCATGTATGCATTAAGGTTTATTCTAATTAAGTACTTTAAAAGATATTTGTAACCACTGTTTCAAACCTAGTAGTGAAATATTCTTATATTGATACAAGTTGGTTTTTGTTTTCAGAATTTAAATGCCACAGCAGATGGTAGTATATTTGAAGCATTTCCCAATAATTTCACCTACATGTAATTACATTATAGTCCTATTACAGAAAAGAAGAAGGGGGCATAGAGGCCATGTTTAAATTAAAGAATTACATTCACACCAAATTGTCAGGTGTAATGCTACAACTAGAACAGATGGCAAAGGTGATACCATACTTTGAAATCAAAATAAGTTATTTTTTAAGTATAGATGAATATATTTGAAACCTGAAAAATTGCAATTAAAAATAATAAATTTTGACCTTATTTGTTATTGCTCTGTAATTACAAAAATCCTTTTACTAAAACAAAAAAGCCTTTTTCTTTTTTAAGATTTACTTATTTATTTGAGAGAGAGCATGGGGAGGGGGGGTGGACAGAGGGAAAAAATATTTCAGATAGACTCCCCACTGAGCAAGAAGCTAGATGCAGGGCTGGATCCAAGGACCCATGAGACAAATGACCTGAGCTGAAACCGAGTCGGATGCCTGCCTGACTGAGCCACCCAGGTGCTCCCAAAAAGGCTTTATTTATTTATTTATTTATTTAAAGGTTTTATTTATTTATTTGACAGACAAAGATCACAAGTAGGCAGAGAAGCAGGCAGAGAGAGGAGGAAGCAGGCTCCCCGCTGAGAAGAGATCCCAACGAGGGGCTCGATCCCAGGACTCTGGGACCATGACCTGAGTCAAAGGCAGAGGCTTTAACCCACTGAGTCACCCAGGTGCCCCAAGGCTTTATTTAAATGCAACATACACTTATGCTCTCAGTTCCCTTCCAGATGAATTAAGGCTGTTAATTTACCTACTTCACTTTAAAAATAGTCCTCAAATTAATTAGGTCATATTTCCATATGTATTTCCATTAGAAAGACACCCCATGAAGCAGTTTCATCTTTTCGGTTCATAAAATTACTATTTCTAGCAATAGAAATAGATTGTTGGTTTTACACCTGTTTTCATCGCCTGGCCCAGATAAATATGGTCTTACAGAGGACAAAAAGTGCCAGATGCTCTACATCAGGGCTTCTCAAACTTGAGCATGCATAAGATTCACGTGGTTGTTAAAACTCGGGTTCTTCTCTGACATCCCAGAGATTCTGATTCAGTAGATCAGGGCTTGGATCAGAGAATTAGTTTTTTAAACAATGTAACAGTGCTCGTGCTGTCCTTATCAGGGACCACATTTTTAACAACACCCTCTAAGTAAAATTATTATTTTGTTTCCCAGTAAAAGATTAAATTGATAGTGGGCATCTGATCAAATGTATTCTTTTGATCTCTCTCTCTATATATAATAATACAGAATGCAAGATTTTTGGTTTTTTTTATTTGCTTTGACTTCTGAAATTACATTTTTAGATTATTTTGCAATATAAATTTGGGATTAATCAAAAAGGCAGAAGACAAGTTTCATAAAAGCATGTATCTTGAAGAAAATATCCAGCTGTTTACATGCTATTCGGAGCATCATGTCTGGGAAGTTAGATAAATCTCCTCAAAGGAAGCAACTTTTGAAAAGTGGTGTCAACTGCTTTCTTCCTCTGAACTATCACTCATGCTCTCACATGCCCACACCTATCTTTCAGAGGATGCTTGGCAGGTCCTTGATTGCTTGATAGCTTTCTGTCATTTTATGTCACATTGGGAAAAAGAAGTAAAAAATGAGAAGCACCATAGCATTTCCATCTTGAAAAAAAAAAAAAAAAGTTACTCCATGTGCCTTCGAGTTAACTAAGCCTGGGATTGAATTCTGGTGCAGCTCTGGGACTTGATCACATGGTCTTCAACCTCCAGGCATCTTGATCTATAACCTTCAAACCTCAGAGGACCCTTATAACATATTTTATCAAAGAGTTAAGTGGGTCCAATTTGAATATTTTATCACAAACCTTTTAGAAGTTTCAGCAAGCCTTTTGTTGTGGTTGTTAAATATTTTGGATAAACTTTCATATTCCTCAGTGGGCCAGTTACTGGGCTGAAATCCTGGACACTCCCCTCTGTAACTATCTGTTTTATAAGCTCTTGTACAAGGCACTTCTCTCAGCCTCTCTCTCTTCTCATCTGAAATATAAAATAGACCAGATGATCTATATCCACCTTCTCTTTCAGCTCAAAAGTCTTACCATTCCAGCAAACAGTTCCTTATTCTACATTTCTTAAGCAATTTTCTTTTGGAAGTGGTGAATATACGCACTGTTTATCCCTGAGAAAGAAGGAAGGTAGAGGACAAATTAAGTTTGCACATATTTTCATGAAGAAAACTAAATTACAATTATTTAAGGATTTTAACTACTTCCCAGACCAATTTCTTAATCCCAGATGTAATCGTTAGGTTCTCTATAAACCTGTATTCCTTAATTACATATACCCTTTGAGAAATCATACTGCCATACACTGCAATTTAATTAACACTGGAGAGTGGTGTTACTTGATAGGCTTAAAATATTATCAAACTCCAGATTTCTTTAATAAACATAGCTTTCCGAATTCCTAAATGTATTTTTAGAGAGGTATCATAAATATATATAATGTAAATTAACCGCTGCTTTATAGCCTATACATATAAGAAGATAAAGTTTGAAACAAGATCTAAAAGAACTAGTTTCAACTTATACCACTCCTAATTTTAATAACAGTTTGTCAAAAACTTGGCTCTTATTATGCTTCCGTAGAAAATCTTTAACTTTCAAAGGAGCCGGACCCTTACCACCCAGGGCCCCAAGCCAGCCATTTACAGCTTTGGTGTCTGCTGTTCTGCCTCCAAGCTTGTCACTTCATCAGAGCTAAAGCATCTCTTTAAAAATCTGGAGAACAGCTTTCTGGGCAGAGCAGGAATAGAACTCTTCAGCCTCCTCAGGATTTCCCTCTGGATCCTCAAAGAAGGACTTCCACATGGCGGCCTTTTGCTTTGGAGAGGATTATCAAATCAGTCAAGGCCTCACTTGTCTTGGAGGTTCCCCATCTCTCCACAGTCTGTTCTCACTCACTAGAGCAGCAAGTGCTCTCTGGCTAACTTCTCCTTCCCTTGAGATCAGAACTCACCCTCTCACAGCTGGTAGCTTTTAGCAGCTTCACAGTCTCACCCAGTCCAAGACAAGTGGAGAGATTTGAAAGGACCACCTTTATCTTAGGAATATCATAAAATATTTTTAAACCAATGTACTTAAACTATTATTCCTATTAACCAACAGTGCTTTTATAATCCAAACTTTTAATTTTAAGAACTAGTAAAAAAAAAAAGTATGAAATTTTCAGATTAAAAAAAGCCGGGAAGAAAAGAAAATAGCATAGATTATGGATTCAAGACTTTATTATTTAGAATCACTTTGTTGAAATTTAATAGAAATTTTAGCACAACCATAAAGTTGATAAACTTCAAAACTAGTTACGTAGGCAGCATGATTGAGATAAAGCAGTGTAAATGAAAAATATACTTATTTAGTCATAAGCTTAATATATGCTAACAGTCTGAAGAAAATATATATATCAATAAATTGTATTCTGTAGGCTTCAGAGAGCTTTGTCTAATTTTGAATCTCCTCTCGAAAGAAAGTATTTTGAAAAGACATCCAAAGTAATTAAAAAGAAAAAAAACTTAATGTAGCATAATAAATATGGTTGAAGGAACTCAGTGCTAACAAGACCATATGGCCAGTAGTGGGTTGGAGATATAAATACATGATTGTTGCATAAAGGATGGGGGTATGTTGGGGAGCCAGGGTGGTCCAGTTGGTTAAGTAGCCAACTCTTGATTTCAGCTCAGGTCATGTTCTCAGGGTCCTGGCTTTGAGCCCCCTGGGGGGCTCTGGGCTCAGCAGGGAGTCTGATTGAGGATTCTCTCTCTCCCTTTTCCTCTGCCCTCCTCTACCCACTCTGTCACTCACTCTCTCTCTCTCCATAAAAAAAAAAAAAAAGAGAGAGAGAGAGAGAGAGAGAGAAAGAAATTTACAAATAGATTATTCTGTGCTGTTTCTGAAAATAAAATTAGGACCAAAAGGGTAAATATAACTGAAACAATTTGGGCTCAAATAAAAATCAACTTCCAAGAAATTATTAAAGGTAGCAGAGAAGTAAACTTCCCCACCAAATACAGAACTGGTCACTAAAAGAAGTTAGTAGTAATTGTGTAACTAATTTTTACAGTGACATCTACCTTAGATTTAAATTGGAAAATAGAACTTCTATTCGGGCCAAAAAACATCTGTGATTCTTCAGTTTGAATGTGAGTTTCTTTTCTTCCTTTTCTTTTTTTTTTTATTATGTTATGTTAGTCACCATACAGTACATCATTAGTTTTTGATGCAGTTTCCATGATTCATTGTTTTGAATGTGAGTTTCTCAGGGACAGGGTCTTGCTTTCTTTCATACTTCTCAAATTGGAAGCCTGTCTTAAAAATGGTGTCATGAATCACACTGTTTCTTTTATCCTAATACAAATGTATAATTACCTAATGAGAATAATAAGCATTATAATGGAGGAGGGTGAAAAGGACTAAGACTGAAAATAGAGAAAATAAATGATTTTTTAAAAATGGGTTGTTTCTCCCTCCTCCCAAACTGTATTTTAGGGGATCTTTATTTAAGCCTTATGGATCATAATTTCTTTAACAATTGATAACTAGAACCAACATTATTTTTTATTGCAATCTGAGAAGTATCATAAAAAAATTCTTCTGCCAACATAACTTTCTACTTTGCTTTTTCCAACAGTCCAGATTTCCAGTGATGGGATGTTTTCTTACAGACTTCATGGATGAAGAAATGTATGGAACAAATAGTACACATAAGACCCCTTCAGGTTCATATATGGAAGTTTTTATTTTCTTATTTATAGAGCATTTTAAATGTGAAGAAATTCTGAGGGAAACCTAGAAAAAAATTTTAAAAATATTATTACTTAAAAGTAAGCTTCAGATTACATTTTAAAATCAGCTTCCAACACTATGCTTTTGCTAGATTTCCACCTCAAATTTTTTGTTTGGTTGATCTTTATGCAGTGTTTCCTATTTCCTGCCTTCAAGAAAATGATCTTTGATGGTTATTGATGTATTACCTCCATGCAATACTATTAGAATTGTGCTTAAAGAAAAAGAAAACAACTCTAGCAGGTTAATGTACTAGCATTTTAGTGTTAGAAAGAGAGGCTCAAATTTCAAACTGTTGAATGGTCTTGATGCTAGGAGGTCATTTATCCACTTCACAAAGATAGTATAAAATTGGTAGCTTCATAGTAAGAGAACAAGACTACTGAATATGAAGGAGACATACATATTCTTCATAATAAATCCTTTTTGTGGGTCTTTTCAAATGGTGCTGTACTGTTATTTATTTAAGGGTGAATTTTCTGAAATTCCTCAAACCATTTTGACAAGGATATAATCTCAAGTTTTCCTGAAGATTCTCCTATGTATTTTGAAAGCTTATTTTAAAATTTACATAATTGGGATAAACATTTTTTCCCTCCATGTTTCTAATAGTTAAATTTAAACATAGTGTATATTACTCTTTTCCAAACATTGCAGCCTTGATGCAAGTTAAGTTTTCTCCCTGGAGAGCTTCCAACACTTTTTTATTTTTATGAATTATGGCATTCTGATATATTCTGATTACTTCAGGTTGAATATTTTGCTATAAGTTCCATTAGTATTAAATAGTGAAATAGAAGATGGAACACAAAGAAACTATGGAAGATATCCTACAGAGAAGAATAAATTAAAGTGAATATTAGATTTTCTAAATGTTAAATTTTAGCTTGAGATGATAATCATACAACTTTTTTCCTGTGAATCTTGAATTCCCAAAGTAAATTTTAAGCCCTAAATACGTTGCTTGGCAGAAGACAACAAACTTTAGGAGTTGAATGTGCCAAGTATGTGCAAGAAAGTCTGCAGAGATTGACAGCAATGAAAGGAATCAGAGTTAAGTTTCAGAGCATAAAGCATTTCTTTTTAGCTAAAAAATTAAGACACAAGAGAAGATGGAGGGTATTTTCCCTACTATAATGAGAAATATGCTGAAGAAAAGTAATAAAGAGTTGATTATGTGTCAAAGTGGCAGAAGTCACTATCAAAAGATATGAGGACTCCAAAAATGTGGACACAAAAATATTTGGTGATTCTCCCAGTTGGAGAATTAGACATCCAAACCTATTAAATTCAAGCATGGCCATATGACTTGCTTTCGCAAGGAAATGTGAGTCAAGGTGACCTGTTCCACATCCATTCTGAAGGTTTAAATGTGGTTCACCACATTTGCTTTCCAGTGCCTGCCATTCTGGAATCATATGTTACAATAGAGACTTCATCACCTTGGATCTTTAGATCACTATAACAAGCATAATTTTCTTGCTTTCCCACAACACACATGTGGCATGTATAAGAAATTAACTTTGTTGTCTTAAGTAATGAAAGTTTCTGTTTGTTTTTATTGTCCATAACTTATGCCATTTTGACTAATACATTAGGGCCATGTGGCCCATGAGGCCATCACCAGGAATGACAGGAGAGAAAGATGCTCCCCCTAGTGGCCTAGAGGATTCTCAGATAGTCTATCAATTTCATACATATTTACAGATAGATGGATAGATAGATAGATAGATAGATAGATGATAGATAGACTGGATTTCTATAATTCCAGGGTGGATATCTATCATGCAATATCATTCAGGAGGGTCGCAGATACACATCACTTACATGCAGATGTAACAGATTCTGTGGGGGCAAAACTTACAAGCAGAAAAGGAGTAGAATACACACAGGCCAAAGTTCCACATAAAATGTTAGGGTCTTGAGGGAGCCCCAAAATCATACCTTGCTTCTCTACCTACATACTAATAGCACTGACAAAAGGAAATATTAAGAAGTGGAGGCTTAAGCTCATTAGAAATCCTTAGTGTATTAGGACAATCAAACAGTATAACCATTTCCCTAATCACCAATCTTGGCCTTAGCACAAATGAAGATACATTTCCTGTGATATACTCTTATTCGTCTGAGTAAGGATGAAAGGAGTTTGAGAGATAACAAATTCCCTTCATACAGTGACTTCCAAATTTTCCATACTCGATCAAGAAATTTCAACCCTGGGATGCCTGGGTGACTCAGTTGATTAAGTGGTTAAGCAGCTGCTTTTAGCTCAGGTCATGATCCTGGGACCCTGGGATGGAGGCGGCTGTTGGGGTCCCTGCTCTAAAGGGAGTCTGATTGTTCCTCTCCCTCTGCTCCTCCCCCTTTATTTGTGTGCTTTTTCTCAAATAAATAAACACAATCTTAAAGAAAGAAAGGAAAAAAGAAAGAAAGAAAGAAAGAAATAGAAATTAATTTCAACCCTGGTATTAATTTACTCATTTTTCTTCTGTGAAGAGGAATAAGAAGTCATTCCACCATCTTTATTTTTCTCATTTTGTCCTGTATACCTACTAATTTTATTCATTTTAAAAAAGAAGAGTAAAAAGTAAGAAAAGAAGGCAAGAGTATTTAGGGAAATCTCTCTATATAGAAGTTAGTAGTAAGGGAAAAGTCATTTCTCCCTAAGATCATTTTGCTTTCTTAATCATTTGAGCTTAACCATGAAGTCAATGGTATACCAGAAGTATGGTCCAACATTCTAGAAGGATATCAGTGATTTCTCAGAACACTGATCCAGCCTTCTGGAAGCAATTCCCAAATGTTAGCCACTGTGGGTGGCATACATTTAGGTCTCAGAAGTTTCTGAAATGAATAAAAATAGCGAATGGAAAACGATCATCCCAAGGCCACTTTTTACTCAAGACTAAAAATAAATTCCCTATTGCATTTCCCTTCTGAAATATGGCTGGTTATTTTGCCCATTATAGCCCATGAGACTATGAAACCAGAGTGACAACATTAAGATAAAACTCATGAAGACATCCCCATGATAAAATACTGATGCTTTCCCTTACCAAATTCACAAGGAGAAATTAAATATCAAAAATCGCATTGATTGTAATTTTAAAGTGAAAAGGAATTAAAGTCAAATATTAAATTATTTTACCCTATGAATTTAGAGAGCTTGACAGCCAAATTCTACCCACCCCATTTTGTATTTTGCTTAGTCTCAGCTATAGTGTTTCTCAAAACCAAATAGAGTTGTGGTTTTTCCCAGAAGCTGCAGTCTGTGTTCTCTCCCTTCAATTGTTTGTGGTTCTTTGATGTGAGTTTAGTGCCAAGTCTTTCATGGGCCAAATATTTGAAGAGTCTAAAAACATTAATCAGTCTCAAAAGATTATCACTGCACTGCTCAACATCCACCAAATTTAGAAAATAATCCAATGTGTACCTCCTACAAGAAATCACCCCAGAAAACAAAATATTATTCCTAGAATACAATTAGGGTTGCCACAGACTCATTGCTATGTTGGTGACAGACGGTAGGCAGAGATAGAAGGCTGTCTTTAGCCTCAGCAGGATCTCAGTTCATTTACAGTTGACTGGAATCCACCACTTTAAAGCCATCAATTGAAAGAAATGTCCCAGAACTAGTTCATTTTTATACTCTGCCTGTATCATACTTTTGAAGAGGGACAACTGTCTTACCTTCCTTCCAAAAAAGACATTTAAATCCCCTCTGCTTTCGCAACTAAATGAGACCTTTGGGAGCATGGGAACCCAGTTGTTCTAATTTGAGGTGCTGTTCTGCAGGCTGTATTCAGATTTTAATTTGTTTCCCCTTTTAGCTCTCTGTTTTTGGCATTTCAGTGTTGAATTAAAGGTGAATTCTTTTTGTGTGCTTGTGTCTATTAAATAACTCGTAACTAATAGAACTGCTTAGTAGGGAAGAGACTGCATCATCCTCATTTTTTTTTCTTAAATCTGAAGAATCGCCTTCAGCTTCTTAAATGAAGCCACTGTTAAAAGTTGTGAATCTGTTCCGCTAGAGGAGCAGTGCAGGTCAATGCCTCAGCCAGGCAGTCCTCATGTTATCTTTTCCGCAGTGTTTTAATGTTTCCATCTCTGAGGGGGTCTCCTCTACAGTAGAGGGAGAAAACTCTAGTGTGTGACTTCCTGTCACTATTCCTATCCTTGCTTCAGGAAGGCACAGCCAAGTTTGTACAGTTAAACCCATGTAATTTTGCCTCTTTCCTTACCTAATGTATCCAGGTAAGGTTTCCTGGACCAGGGAGCCTCTTTTTGGTTTTTGTTCCAGATGTTTTTATCAGCATTTTCCAGCAGAATCCTGTCTTTTTGATTCCCAACAGTGAGAGATTTGAAATGATCAGTTCTGGGACAGCCAAAAATCATCAACCGTTGTAACCTCAGGAGATATTCTCCCATCGTTCATTGTTTTCAACCACAACTTGGACTCCTGCAATCATTGTCTTCCCTGATTTTCTTTGTGTCACTATTCCTGTGCCTTTCCTTGGAGTCTAAATTCCACACACTTTTAAAGTATATTTTCTCAAGACCCAAACATTACCTGGGTCCTTTGCTACACTAGGACTTTTTAAATCTCAAAAATATTTCTTTGATTTTATTTTAATGACATTCATGGTCTTTTCTCAAATATGTTTAGATTCTTATTTCATATAGATGCCTCAGTCGTGCAAAGATGTTTCCCAATTTCTCTGACTATGGATGTTAATACCACTTAACAGTCCATTTCCGTATGTTTTTTGGGTTCTTCTGCTTTGTTTACTGATGTGTCAAGTGTCTAGAACAATTCATGGTACATGGTTGTTGCTCAATGAATATTCACTAAATAAATTACTGTGATTATTTTTCAGCATTATTTCAAGATTGGTCTGTCCATAGTTTTAGTCTAGAAGGAGTCAAACTAAATGCAACCAATCTACCTGCATTCTTCTAGGCCTGGAATTAGTATCTTCCACAGACATCACGGAAACACAAGATACAGTGCAGCAAGTAATTGTCTGCCTCCTTAGGGCTTTAAAGTTGTGACTGTAAAAAGTTTCTCTTTTCCCTAAAATCTTTACTTTAGCCAAGCCTCCACTCTTGATGCCTGTTAAAGCTCCAAGTATTGTTTAAGACTGTGGGTGGGAGGGCTTTAATAGATTTGGATATTCATCTATATTTAAAAAATAAAAAAAGCACATACCTCATTTATGAGTAGAGTGACCCAACCAGTCTTCCTTCAGAAAGTGGCATTTAAGACCGCTTTTTAATTCAAACTATGAAAACAAATGACCGTTCTAATTTGAGGTGTTGTCTTTCCCTTATATACAAATGTTAATTTTTATTTCTATTTTGAGCTCCTTACTTTGGCTATCCAGAGCCAGTACAACTGAAACCCAAATAAAGCATCACCAAAATTTAGAGCCATTCTCCTTGGCAAATCAGAATCCATGAACTCTGTATGTCAATTTTGCCCATAAACTTATCCCCCTTTGTTTAATCCCAATGGTTGTCCCCTTGCAACCACAAAATACAATTAATAATTACATATTATCTTAACCAAACAGAAGTTAAACATTGTTTAACTACTCTGAGAAGAGGAGGATAGAGGGCGCAAATAAGAAGCCAGTAATGCTTAGGGAAAGTTCTTAATGGAAAACAGGTCTAGGCAAGTGAACCTATATAGGATAATCCTCTTTGATATGTGAGTATCTTGTCTGAGCTCCAAAATCCATCATTTGCCTTCTTGTCTCCATTTTTTTTAAGATAAGGAACCTGAGCTTTAAAACAAAATGCTTGTAAAATCATACAGCTTGTCATTGGCCATAGTTTCCAAATATGTCTCTTATTCTCTTCATTACTGAAAAACTATCTGTCTCTGTAAGTATATGTAAGACATTAACATCCCCAAAAATAATTCCTCAAAGCTTTTTTTTTTTTTAAGATTTTATTTATTTATTTGACAGAGATCACAAGTAGAGAGAGGCAGGCGGGGGGGAGGGGGGAAGCAGGCTCCCTGCTGAGCAGAGAGCCCAATGCAGGGCTTGATCCCAGGACCCCCAGGACCCTGAGATCATGACTTGAGCCAAAGGCAGAGGCTTAACCCACTGAGCCACCAAGGTGCCCCATTCCTCAAAGCTTTTGAAATTCTCTTTATATCATCTCACCTGTCTAAAATATTCCAGTAGGGACTTTGCCTACTGCAAAGCAAGACTAGTACCTCAAGAAAGAAGAGAGAGTGTGTTCCTTACCCCATTCCTTAAGTGCTGTTTCCAAATAAACTTAGATTGTGTTAAATATGTGGTTTTTATTTTGTCCTATGATATTAAACTATGGACTGCTCTGAACTATCATATGTAAATGAAGGAAAGAAAAGGCAGAAAAGAAACTAGAAATATCTAGAAGAAAAAATCTGTGGCATTAAAATACCAAGAAACCAAAAATTGGAAAAAAAAATAGAATAAATCCTAGGTTTGGAGAAGATCCTTGAGATACCAGGATTTGTTCCCTTTATGCTCACTCTTTCCCCATTTTAATTCTTTCTCCTTTCTCGTTATATTCCTTCTTTGCCCTGCCATGGCAAGCCCCATAGTACAGAAGATAAGTATCAGAAACACAGAAAAGTCCTGGAAGACACAGAAAAGTCCTAGAAGAGTTTTAAAGGTATTCTTTTTAGACAAAATGATGGATATAGTTATAGATATTAGGTATAATTTTAAAATATTATACAAGCTTTAGCAAAAATACCAGAGCTCACATATGAAAGAGTGTTATTTACTTAAAACCTTTGATGACTATGCAATGGCTACTCCTAGAAATGCAAACCATTAGAATTGTCTTCAGAGCATGAGACTTAATGTTTAGAATGTACTTCTTTGTGACTCTCATGGCACAATTTGTTTTCAGGTAATCATTTGGGCTCCCACATACTCTGTGAGAAGGAAACCGATGTTTCCTTCTTCTTTCTAACTGTAATAACCTATGGGATAGTGTCTAAAAATAATTTTGTTCTGACTTCCAGACCCAAGACAAAGACTGTTAGTTTGGGATGATTCTCCTTTGATTTGTTTCCTCCACACTCAAGTGAAACAGGCATTTGATACTACAGGTCCCTATATAGGTCATGCAGTTCTTTGACAGGAAATCATCTTATTCCTCAGTCTCAACTTGGCCAAGGATGCTTTTTCATGCTAGTGCTCCCATGTTTTCAGTTCTTTTTACTGACTCCTTTCAAGTCCATACACCTCAAAAAATCCAGAATCACTATGCTCACTTCTCTTGGAGGTTCCACGTGACGTCTGCCAACTTTTAAGAAAAATATAGAAAAAAAAAATAGGGCTACATTTACACTGACAGCTTTTAAGAAAAATATAGTGCTACACTTACATCGGCCTATTCATGCACCTACCGAGGGCCTACAATAAGGAGGTATAATAAGAAATAAATAAAATTAAAACAACTTATTAGCTAAGCTTCTGCAATATGTGAATAGATCTCTTCTCTGCAGCCTAGTAATGGGAGTAGAAATGATAAACATACACCCACTTCAGTGAGAAATTTGTTTGAGGAAAGTAGAATGATGGATGGCAAATGTCAAGGTCAAAAGTTAGGAAGGGGGGGCACCTGGGTGGCTCAGTGGTTAAGCCTCTGCCTTCAGCTCAGGTCATGATCTCAGGGTCCTGGGATCGAGTTCCGCATCGGGCTCTCTGCTCTGCGGGGAGCCTGCTTCCTCCTCTCTCTCTCTCTGCTTGCCTCTCTGCCCACTTGTGATCTCTCTCTGTCAGGTAAATGAAATCTTTAAAAAAAAAAAAAAAGTTAGGAAGGACTTCAGCAACGTGGGAATCAGCTATACAAGGAAATTCAGTAAAGACTCAGAGTAGAAGCCAAAGAACCATAAAGCCATTAATGGAAATGATGGAAGAAAAGAATGCCACTAATGACAGAGATTCCTTCTCATGCCCATCTGAGGGAGCTAACTTCAAGAATTCAATGATCATATATGTTTCCAAGGGAAATTTGGAAGTTTTCCACTTCCCTTGGGGTAAAAGAGTAGTCAGTTTTTGGTGATTTTCATTTGAATTCTTTTTTTTTTTTCTTTTTGGTAAGTTAAAGAAAAACAAAACTAGGAGTTTACTCCCTGATGAGGCTTTTTGTTACATTTGAAACTGGCTTTAATTTTTGGTAATACCAAAACTCACAACTGAGTATATTAAATGAGAGTGTTATGCAAGCTCTGTAATACTGATCTGGGCCTAAAATGAGCTGTATCTCTATTCTGAAAATGGGTGGTTGTACCATTGAATGTATTTCCTACCACTGAACTGTACAGTTAACAATTGTTATGACAGTAACCTTTATGTAAATGATCTGTAACTCAAAATGAAAATGATCAGTAACCTTTACGTTATGTGGCTTTACCACAATAAAAATAAAAATGATCTGTAACTCAAAATAAAAATGATCTGTAACTCAAAATGAAAATGATTTGTAACTCAAAAACTAGGTGGATAACAAACTGGTTCTGATGGTATTTTTGTGTCTATAGTCCTGGTACATTTGCTTATATAAAGATTTTTACTTTATTGTCGTGGCTCATAAAAACAGATGATTATATCAAAAAATAGAATGCTTAACACTCCAAAAGCTAGAAAAACTCATTCAACGGGTAAATTTTGGGGAAAAAAAATTTAAATAATAAAAAGATGTTGAGAAACATTCTTGAAAAGTTGAAGCATGCCTTCCACATAAATTGTAAATATCTGTCAAAAACTCTACTTAATTTTAAAATTCAGATTGTAACAGTATGATGATAAGACTAATTAAAAGGGGAGCACCTGGGTGGTTCAGTGGTTAGGCATCTGCCTTCGGCTCATGTCAGCATCTCAGGGTCCTGGGATCCAGTCCCACGTCGGGCTCCCTGCTCGGCAGAGAGCCTGCTACTCTCTTTGCCTTTCTCCCAGCTTGTGCTCTCTCTCTCAGATAAATAAATAAAAATCTTAAAAAAAAAAAAAGACTAATTAAAGGAGAATTTGAGAACCAAGGATTTATATAGTTAGTCAACAGAATGCTAAATTAAAATTGCTACCTGACACAAAACTAGCTTATGTCCTCTGACTGAAAACTGGTTATCTTTTCTACCAAGCCAAAATAAAAAATTCACCCATTACAGTGAACGGTTTCTAAGACTCAAATAAGATATTAAATAATAAGTCAAACATACGTACTTTTTCTTCTATAATTAAAAAATTGGGGTGAAACTGTTAAAAACGACTTGAAAATATATGCAAGATTTGGAAGGAGTAAAGACCATTCACTGTTATGTTTCAAATTTGGGTAATTTTTCTTAACAAAGATAAAACAAAACAGTGCTATAGAGAAGAAGTAACATTAGGTTAATAGCTTAATTTGAGATTTTCTCCTTAAAATTGAACTGAGCTGCTTAAAGAGAACAAGGTTATTTATTATAGGTAAGGGCCTATCGTTGCCAAATGAAAGCACAGATTTAAAGACATAAACTGAAATGCAAGTAGTATTCAATTTAGAATAGCGCATATTCTGTTCAAGCCCTGGAAATAAAAGTAGGTTAAAATTAGAAGAATATGGATAACTTTACTTTTTTTTTCCACTCTTTATAGTTTTATATTTTCTAGAATTTCCAAATAATTAGATTTGTACAATATGCTGTTTTTCTTTCTTTTCTTTTTTTTTCAGCATAACAGTATTCATTATTTTTGCACCACACCCACTGCTCCATGCAATCCGTGCCCTCTACAATACCCACCACCTGGTGCCCCCAACCTCCCACCCCCCACCCCTTCAAAAGATTATGCTGAGTGAAGTAAGTCAAGCAGAGAGAGTCAATTATCATATGGTTTCACTTATTTGTGGAGCATAACAAATAGCATGGAGGACAAGGGGAGATGGAGAGGAGAAGGGAGTTGAGGGAAATTGGAAGGGGAGGTGAACCATGAGAGACCATGGACTCTGAAAAACGATAACTTTACTTTTTAAAAATTGGTTGTTTCTCAGAAAATCTTTCTTCTTTAATTGTGAAAGCTTCCCTTAGAGGTTTGCCCTGTACGGAAAATCATTCAGTATCAACGTGGCATGTCAGGATATAAGATTCAGCGTGCAAAGAGCAAAAATCCATGACTTTAATTTGGTAGTTTCATGTCAGGAAATAGTTTTTCCTTCCTATATTCTTGTTCTCTTTCCACCGAAGGCCCATTTTAAATAATTACAATACCAGTCTCAGCATGAGAGTAGGACCAGCTAGCCAGTCATGAACATACGTGGGCATGTGAGGTAGCCATACGTTCAAGCATACCATCCCTTATTTAAAAGAGTACTGTGGTTTCCTCAATGGGTTTTAGAAAATATTTTCAATACTTTCACCCTAGGGCAAAGCATCCCTTTATTCACAGGATCCTCCAAAAATTTATTTGCCCACAGAAAATATCAGTGCTTTTAAAATTTTTAAAAGATCAGTGCATTTATTTAATAAATACAAGGTTTCTCAGCAACATTTGATTTGTAATAAAAATATTGCTAGACTTTTAGCTATCGATATAGAAAATGCATAGTACAAATTCCACCTCATATCTCGTCAATTATTATGAAGAATCATATAAAATATTTGAACTAAAATTTTAACTAACAGTCTATAATAGTTTACTCATATTGTCCCCTAATCTAACAATTCACGTAATTAAATAATAAATACAAAATACGCACTATCATACACTATCATATCCTACCTTCTCCACTTACTAACTATACTGTTTCACCTTAAGCAAATTATTTATCCTCCTTGTGCTTCCCTTCCCTCATCTGTGCAATGACATGATAGTAATAGTACTTCCTAAGGGCTTTGCTGTGAACTTAAAAGAGCTAATAATAAATATGAACCACTTAGAAAACAGCCCAGTATGCTATAAAAATATTGGGTGCTTACATTACAATTGTAATTATTATTAATAGTAGTAGTATAGTGAGATTTAACTTAATAGTCCATTTTTCTCGATGGGTTTACAGAAATCCAAAGCCAATGATAATACAGAGTCAGAAGTGATTTTGATTGATTTATTTAAATTAGATTATACATTTCCAGAAGAGATGTGTATGTGTGTGTGCGTGTGTGCATAAACCAAAACACATATTATATATTCTAAATTTTATTACATATTATATATTCTAAATTTGCTTTACTTTTTTTGCTTTTCAATTATTAGCTGAGAACACTTTAATTTCAGATCTCAACTAGTATACTACTCCAAAGTGTACACCCTAGGTACTTAAACCACTAAGTTGGGTGCTCTGGAATTCCTTGAGGCCTGTATCTGCCCTAGAACATTTAGTCATTCATTCAAATAAGAATGGACATATGCAAATTAAAGTATGCACTCTCTAACTTAAATTGCTAGTATATTTAAACGTCTTGCTAGAAATATTTTGTTACAGAGTATGTTTATATAAAACCACCCAACTGGCATTTGTTTTATTTTACTTCTAACTATAAATATTACCATTATATTTTAATAAGAATAATTGTCACAATTAATTTCGTGTCTATCTTGCAAAAAAAAAAAAAAGCTCATGTATTCTACATACTTTCTAATTATCATACCTATTTTACAAATGAGAAAAGGGTGATTTAGAGAGGTGTAAGACCTGCCAAAATCTACATGAAAATAAAAGGTAGAGCAAAGAATTCAAGTCATGTCAGAATGTATCCACAGCCTAAAAGTTGTCCACACTATATAACACAATCTCAACTATAAAAATTATTTTAATGCTCTGGAAGGAAATGAGCTAAAATTTCAAAAGTTTGTACCTGGAATTGCAATGATCCTTTTTTTTTTTTTAATTTTCATATTTTCACAAAGTATAACAAGTAATTGTTACTTGTATGATCAGAATAAAAGTTAAATGTTATGCCCCCCTCAAAAAAAAAGAACTCATCTGGGACAGGAGGAGATACATATTCTGTGAAGGAAAATATTGACAAAGCATAGTTAAGTCTACTGTAGAGTGATATATGCTTTATTTTTAAAACTTTTTCTTAAGATGTAGAAAGTTCCTGTATGGGAATGTAATATTTAAAATATTTTTATTGCAAATTTATTTTCAGGCATTACATTTCAGACATTACATTTTACTCAATTAAAAAAAATGAGTACAGTATGAAGTTATGAGTCTATGTTATTTATTAGTTATGTTATTTCTTTTAATATTATAGTTCAGAGAGTCTCAGAGACTATGAATATTTTTTTATCATATGTAACATCAAAGCTACCCAGCATCTGGAAAAACCTTGCCTATAAAATAATGTATACAACCACATGGTAAATACATCTGCCACTAAGGTGTTTTTTTTTCCTTTAATGCTGAATCACAGCTGGAAACAACTTTAAAAACATTACCACTAATATTAAACTTCCTTATTAAATGTTTTGGATATATTGGTCTATATGCTAAAAATAGAGTAGATTGTTATGATGATAAAAAAAAAAAATCAAGAAAAAGACCTAATAACAAATATCCAGATATCTTTGGATCAACTAAGTCTGATTTTTATGTCTAATTTATCCAATGATGTACCTTCACTGTGGTTCTCCAATAGAAAATAAATAATTATGCATGGACTTAATACAGTTCTAGAATTTTAGTTGGCCACATCTAAACTTTGAATCTGTATGATATATAAATGAATGTTTCTGGAAAATATCACAATATGTGGTTGAAAGACTGAAAAAATTCAGTCTATCCCAATGTTGTATCTACATTGTATTTCTCCCTAGTGTTCTATTGCTGCTCTAACAAATTGTCACATATTTGGTGATTTAAAATTACAGAAACTTATTATCTCACAGTTCTGTAGATAGGAAGTCCAACACAGGTCTCACTGGACTAAAATCAAGGTGTTGACAGAACTGCATTCCATTCTAGAGTCACTAGGGGAGACTCTATTTCCTTGCATTTTCCAGCTTCCAAAGGCTGACCACATTTCTTGGCTAGGAGCCCCTTCCTCCATCTTCAAAGCCAGCAACACTGCCTCTCTAGCAACATTCTTCCATATATACATCACCATCTGATCCTCCTGTGTTGTGTGTCCCTCTTCCTATTATAAGAACCCTTGTGATTACACTTGGGAGACCTCCAGGATAACCCAGCCTAGTCTCTTTATTTTAAGGTCAATGGATTCACAGCCTAAATTCTACCTGCCATCTTCATTTCCCTTTGCAACATAACCTAATGTACTCACAGGTTCCAAGAATTAGGACATGGCTATTTCCCTGATGATGAACCCTCCCCCCGATTGTTTTTCCTGTATTCCTTTTAAAATCATTGGCTAAATGGTTTTAGGGATATAGTTAAATCCCCAAAGAAACTTTTGTGAAGAAGATACTATTCACTGGCTTGCCAAATGAAGATCCCAAAACGCCATTTTCCTCACAGGTTCCATTGTGGAGACTGACACTATTTACAATTTGCCGTCCCAGCCGGAATCCTGATGAAGAGTAGTTATTTGACATAGTTTTGGCTAATGAATCTGCTGTGGCTTCTGTAAAATAGTTTCCCTTTGCTCTTAAAAGTTAGGTCAGACCTAACTACTCTCATGCATCTTTTCTTATTTTTGTTTTGGTTACAGATACAGTTCCTGAAGATGACATACCCATGTGGCATGCATGAGGAAAAGGCTGGGAGCATCACAGATATGGCAGCCTTGAAATGTCTGACCCACCAAATCAATGCCTGATGCTACTTACCTCAAGACTTTGTCTCATGTGAGAAAAATTAACAGTTATTTGTTTATGGGACTTTTAGTAGTCTATTCTGTTACTTGCCACCAAACTTGAGTATTCTGCAATTAGTAGCCAAAGTTACTCATATCTAATTTATCTTGAATCTAGAAGCATTCAAGACTTTCTCTGGGAAAACCATCCAAGTGTTCTTAATTACTGCTGATTGTTCTTACTTTTTACAAGAAAGCCATTTTGGGGACCAAGTCTTAGTCCTAGTGTCTATAGAAGATCATGAATGTAAACAAAGAACAACAAAAGCACATAATTAATTTTCTTTTAGATATTCATGTCAGTTATCAACTTAATGACTCTCATCTTGAAATTTACCTTCTTTGCCTACTCTGTAAAAATGGATATGGCACTCTGAATATATTTTTCCTTTGCCAGCTGGCCATGAGCTATGTCAATAGCTGGTGCTGGTCAAGCTTTGCAGAAGGGGCTTTTCCTTCGTGGTTCAGGTGTGCTCACTTGGCTGGCTTACGCAGCATATTTGGCTTCTCCAGCACTGAGGAGCTGTGGCATGGATGGCTCCTCATCTTCTCCAGTGCCCAATTCCTATCAAGCATGGCATCTAGCAGGATTTAACAGCCAACAGCTTTCCCAAGAACCTCCTCAGGTGGTTC
This sequence comes from Lutra lutra, assembly GCF_902655055.1. Lineage (NCBI taxonomy): Eukaryota > Metazoa > Chordata > Mammalia > Carnivora > Mustelidae > Lutra > Lutra lutra. The sequence continues at coordinate 109,976,998 of NC_062285.1, forward strand.
TAAGGCAGGTTTCCATGAAACACCTTTTTTTTTTCCCCTTGAGAGAGAGAGAGAGAGGGAAAGACAGCATGCTCACAGGAGAGAGAGAGAAGTGGGGAGGGGCCAAGGGAGAAGGGGGAGAGACTCTTCAGCAGGCTCAATGTCCAGAATGGAGCGAGAGGTGAGGCTCATTCTCACAACCCTGAAATCATGACCTGAGGTGAAATCAAGAGTCAGAACCTTAATCCACTGAGCCACCCAGGCATCCCTTTGAGACAACTTTCTTTTTTTTCTTTCTTTTTTTCTTTTTTTTAGATTTTTATTTACTTATTTGACAGAGAGAGAGAGATCACAAGTAGGCAAAGAGAGAGGGGAAGCAGGCTCCGTGCTGAGCAAAGAGCCTGATGTGGGACTGGATCCCAGCACCCTGAGATCATGACCTGAGCTGAAGGCAGCGGCTTAACCCACTGAGCCACCCAGAGAGGCACCACCAAAGGTGCCCCGAGACACCTTTCTTTAAACAGCTTTCTTCCTTGGGGCACCTGGGTGGCTCAGTGGGTTAAACAGCTTTCTTCCAAACCCTATGGCATTAATTTCTACCAAATCCCAGAGGAAAGATTTCTGGCAAGTTCCACCAGTGCCTCATCGCAGAGACCTCTCTGCTATTCAGTGAGAAATAGTCATTCACTCTCCAACAAGTTTTAGCTTTCAGTCCTGGCAGAGTGGAGGATAGGGGCTCTCCCATGGCCTAGAGGTAGTGGGTTGACTCCTGTATCAGCTATGGGAATATTCTTTACAATTCTCTTTACATTTTTACCAGCCTGTCATTAATCTAATCCCCACCATTGTTAAATACTCTTTATATTAATTTTTTTCCATTCAAATTACTGTATGATTCTCTCTTCTGATCAGACCCTGACTCCATTCGCCTCTATTCACATTTTTGAAGTACTGTTTATGAAGTTACAGTGATTTTTAAGAAGTAATTATAGAATTTGCCTTAAAGCAGCTTCTCTCAAAAATGTTTCTCAGAATTTGTCACATGATGTGCTCCAAGAAAAATGAGTTCTGTGGTCCAAGAGCTTAAAGAATTCTCTTTCAATTAGAGATTCTTAGTGTATATGAGCATCTCAAATTCTCCCAGAGGTTCTGCAGTAAATATAATCTATTTAATCTTGTTTAAGCTAGCATTTCCTAAACCTCTCTGGCCTTGAAAATAGTTGGTTAAACAAAAACAACCATACTAACTTGTGAAACATCAGACTCGGAAACAAATCTTAGAAAATGTTTTCCCAAAGATATAAGCATAATAGCCTACTCCGTCAACAACAAAAAAGGTTTTGAAGAGCATGAAAAATGTATCCTCATGATATCATGTGCCCTTTTAAGACCCTTTTTTTTTGCAGATGCCATGAAAAAATTTGACTGTAAGAAAGTTTTCCCACTTTTTCATAAATGCACTGCTCTTCACGTTGAATATAATCTGGTGCAATTTAAAAGTGTATCTTTAAACCGTGAATAGCGGGAGGTAAAAAAGAGAGCTTTGAGTTCATGTTATCTCATACTAATGCTCACCATGTGTGATACTGGTCACTCTATTTATTACGACTCGTTCTTGATCAAAAATAAATTCCTAACTGAAGTCTGGTTAACCTCTCCCTCATCCAAAGAGGATTTAAATAGAAAAGTTGCTCTGTAACACTCAATATCTGTGGCTAGCCACTGCTGAGTGAGCTTGGCTGAAAAAAATCGATGCTAACTGCTATAATAAGGGAAAGTGACACTGTGTAATGATGATGTGATCATTATTTGTTTAGACTAAAACTGCAAAGACTGCTATTCTTTTCCAAATCATAACTAAATATCTAGTCTCACTGTTCCATTATATATCCATGTGATGATAGATTAAAGAACTAAAATTGATTCTTCAGAAAACAGAAATATTTTTACAGTTTTACTGATTAAAAAGATGCAGCCAAACTGTTTCAAGTTTTTCCCTTCTGAGTGCTCAAGATGTTTCTATCAAAGAATCTGATATCACATTGATTCTTGTGTTCTTTGGCATATGATAGTAATTACTATAAGACTTCTATTGGAATATTTACATGGTATTTTGAAATGGTGACACTTCTTACAAAGTTCATGAGAGTGGCGTTAAGCCTTACATTTCTTTTGTAGCTCTGTGTACATAAGTAGATTCATACATATAGTGGGTCTCTGACAAATGATGAAGTCAGAAATGACTACATGTAATAAAGTGCCTAAGACCTACAATCAAATGTTCAAAATAGCATTAATGAATTCTCTTTATGACAGTTCTGTCTGAATTATTCCACACTCATAGTTTGCCAGCATTCCTACTTCTTAACTGCACTTCAGGCAGTAGTTCAGACACTACTATTGTGTGGTAGAAATTCTTTTTTTTTTTTATAAACATATAATATATTTTTATCCCCAGGGGTAGAGGTCTGTGAATAGCCAGGTTTACACACTTCACAGCACTCACCATAGCACATACCCTCCCCAATGTCCATAACCCCACCCCCCTTCTCCCAACTCCCCTCCCCCCAGCAATCCTCAGTTGTTTTGTGAGATTAAGAGTCACTTATGGTTTGTCTCCCTCCCAATCCCATCTTGTTTCATTTATTCTTCTCAGTGTGGTAGAAATTCTTAGTGCTTCACCTAGATTCTCTTTACAAGCTCATTTATCAGTCATCCTCTAGCTGCTGTGAATACTGAAGCCAAAGGCTTATAATTGTGACCTTCTCAAAAGAATTGTCCTTGGCTGAAAGGAACCAACTCGCTTGGAGACACCTGAGTAGTTAAACTAACCCCTTGCCATTTACTGCCTAATAAAAAGATAAAAAATCCTGTCTCTTAACCTCAAGGAGGTACAACTCCATAGTGTAATTTACTTTCAGAAATATCGCCCATTCCCTCTTTATATCACACCAAGGCTAGTTTACATCCTTGCTCAGATTGTTCCCCTCCCCTCCCCTGCTTTCCTTACTCCCTTGTAGGATTTTCCTGAATGGCACTCAATCAATAAATCACAAACACCTGAATCCCTGTCTCACTCTCTGCTTCTAGGGAAGTGATCTAAGGAATGATCCCTAGGAAGCCAACTCTAGGATGGGATTCTGGAGCTGAACATCCGGTGACCAGCTGGTAGGAGGACCCCATCTTAAACAGAAGGTGGAAAATTGATAGTCACCGGTATTCTGTAAAACTGCAGTTGTGAAGACGTTCACCTCCAGTGAATGTGGCTAAATTACAGTTGGAAAGGGTGCACTGGCATCTGATAATTGGTATAACATCTCTTGCCTTTGAGAAGTACAACTATTAGAGTAGTGATATCAATTGAGAAGTTAAGTATAGGGGAGCAACACTGTTACTGTGAAAACAGAAAATGGCAGACACTTGGTCAAATATTAATTCCAATAATTCAAATAAAAATTTGGGTAAGAAGATATTTAAACACCATAAAAAATGGGAGGGCTGATCATGTTGAGAAACGGGCATAGAGGTTTATTTAAGAATAACAAAATTTGGAAGAAGGTTGACTACTCATCTTGGCAAATTTTCTTCATGAAATTTGGATTCCAGTTATAAAAGGATTGGGATCCTAAGACTTGGGGGCGGTAACATAAGGTAGATTAACGAAAAAACCTCAAGGGCCCAGATTCTCCTGAAATTTCTAGGCTGAGAAAAGTAGCACAAAGCTCATGCTAAAGGATAACATACCCCTCCTTGCTTTAGGACTATGTAGAATCCTCAAATGAGGCTGATGTCTTCAAAAGCCGTATTTGCCTTCTTTTAGGATCTGTTCCCATGATCCTTCCTGCTTAACAAATCAAATCACAACATAACTAACTGAGGAATAAGGGAGTCCTGCCAAAGGAGAAATGTTATGTTTCAAGGAACTGCCATACTGCTTAGAATGTAGCAGCAAGGACTAGGAGAATGACTAAAACCAGATCTGTGGGAACTGAATTAAGGGGGTCAGAATATCAAAGTGAAGAAGAAAGAATATGTTATATGAGGAAACTCTCTTTTTTTTTTTTTAGATTTTATTTATTTATTTGACAGAGAGAGAGATCACAAGTAGGCAGCAGGCAGAGAGAGAGAGAGAGGGAGAGAGGGAAGCAGGCTCCCTGCTGAGCAGAGAACCCGATGCGGGACTCGATCCCAGAACCCTGAGATCATGACCTGAGCCGAAGGCAGCGGCTTAACCCACTGAGCCACCCAGGCGCCCGGAAACTCTCTTTTGAGAGAGTTTAAACCCTGGCTTAGGTGTCTGCCACCAATTCTAATATGTTGTTACTGAGATAGCTTTTGGACACTTGGAAAAAGATTGTCTATGCTAAACGAAGAAGATGCTAGAACTTCCAGGGCAGATCATGGAGAAAAGTAGTCATGTCTGAAGTGGGTGTGCTAGAATGGATCTATTATGAAAGCCCACAAATTCTACCAGTTGTCTATTCCTCAAGAAGACTGATATGTCATTGAGGGACAAAAAGGAATGCACTGTGAGCAGGCAGCAGCATTGGTAAAATGTTCAGTTATCATTTTCCTTTTTGTAGACTGAAATAGTTGTTAGGCTGTTATAGGACTGAAATCTTAGTAACAACGGAGATGATTAAATCTCTGAATAGCAGAAGCCACATGCAAGCACATTGAGTATAATTACTATAATGGGACAGGAGAGTTGAAATGGTAGCCTGTGACGTGTGATTATGCATGACTATACATGGGCATACATATGGAGATAACTAAAAGAACATGGTGGTTTAGAGCCTGGAGACATAGGCAGAAAACAAAGAAAAAAATATACACACACACACACATATACATAATATTTAACATCTATAGTATATATTAATATTAACATAATAATATGTTATTTCCAAAGAATGTCAAGAGAGTTATCAGTTATATTGGTTTTAAAAACAAGAGAAACAACAATAAAATTAAGTCTAGATTCTTCACTAGTAAAAACCTAGTAACAAAACAAAGTAATTAAAAGGTGGAAACCAAGGGACAGTAAATAAATAAATAATAAGCAAATATAAACAACAGAAATATTAACATAAGCTAAGGTTGCATTTAAGTATAATAATAATAAAGAGAATAAATTAAAATAAGATGCAACCATCTGATAAGATATACAGTAGACATTTATGTATCAGATAACACAAAAACTAATAAATCAAGCAAAAATTATTTTTAGAAAGCCTTTTTTTATTATGTTATGTTAGTCCATACAGTACATCATTACAGTACATCATTAGTTTTTGATTTAGTGTCCCAAGATTCATTGTGCATAACACTCAGTTCTCCATGCAATACATGCCCTCCTTAATAACCATCACCAGGCTAAACCATTCCCCCCACCCTAGAAAGACCTTTATAACAGTACAATTATACTGAAAGACAGTTTTCCAAATTGGAAAAATATAATAGACAGAAAAGTAAAATAAGTAAAATGATAGATGGGTTAAATAATATATCAAAGATTATTAAATCTATCTCAATAGCACTTGTTAATAAGTCATTAAGTATTGTTATTAAATACATGCATTATTCTTGGCATGAATATAAATATTTATAATAGAGGGATTATGTATCACAAAGAATATTTCACATATTTAAAACAACTGTTCTGTTTTCTGTTAATCTAGAAAAATTAAAAATAAATCAGAAAAATAGTTTAACAATTTGGAAATGAAATGTATATCATATGATCCTTCTATCAGAAAGCTAAATTGTAAAACTTTTAAAACTCAGAAAAGTAAATGTGTAGCTTAACAAATTTAATAATAAATAAAAGAAGAAAGAAGGAAGAAAGGAACTTCTTACTTAGCCCACAAAACATTTGAAAAAGAAATACAAAGTAAACAAAATAAATCAGAAGAGGAAATTCATATGACTAAAATGTGAAATTAATAGTTAAAATATAAATTTAATAAATAGAAAATAAAGGATACAAAATAGAAAAAAATATTAAATGTCTCAAGGAGTTCTTTACAAAAAAAAAAATTGATTATCACAGTCCAGTAGAACTTTATACAAGGATAGAAATCTTTTATATCCCTATTGTCCAACACAGTATCCCCTAACTACATGTGTCACTTACAATGTAACCACTGGAACTGAGGAATTAAATTTTCAATTTTATGTAATTTTAATCTACAGAACTATAAACTTAAAGGTCATGTGACTAGTTCCTATGATAATAACACAGATTTTTACATGCCTAATTCAAGAAGAAAGAGATAAAAATGTTAAAAGTTTTTATGCGTAAAAAATCTATAAACGAAGTCATTGTAAAAATAATAGATTTGGAAAAAAACTTTTGACGAAGCATAATGATAGTGGGTAATATCTATAATATACAAGGAGATTTTACAAATTGGCCAGAAGGAGATAAACAACCATGGAGAAGAGAAGGGAAGGGAAGGGAAAGGAAAGGAGAGAAAGAGGGAGAGAGAGAAAGAAAGAAAGAAAGAAAGAAAGAAAGAAAGAAAGAAAGAAAGAAAGAGAAAGAAAGAAAGGAAGGAAGGAAGGATGGATTCACAAAGAGTAAATACATAAAAGCTAACTGTGTTTATCAGAAGTCTAAGATGACCCCCTGATTTCCTCATATCCATCTGTCTCTTTGGGTTGAAGTGGATCCTGTGACTTTTTTTTTAACGAATAGAATATGGTAAAGTTAAAAGAAAGGTTTTTAAATCGTTGACTGTGAGTTAATGGAAAAAAAAAAAATTATCCTCACAGGAACTGACCAAATCACATAAGCTTAAGAGAGTCTAGACCTTCTCTGAAGTTAGAGACTAACTCTCTCCATTGCTGGTTTTGAAGAAAAGAGCTGACACAAATTATACAGCCATAAGGAAATGAATTCTGCCAATAACAAGGATGCTTGAAAACAGCTCCTTCCTTAGTCAAGCCCCCAGATGAGATTGCAACCCAGCCAAAACTTTGATTTCAGCCTTATGAGACCCAAAGCAGAGAATCTTTCAAAGCCATGCCTGAACTTCTGACCTGCACGATCTATGAGATGGCTGTTGTTTTCAGCTTTGAACTTTGCAGTAATTTGTTGTGGTAATTTGTTATGCTGCAATAGAAAACAAAAAGATGCTCAAAATAATGAGGGAGGAGAATGAAAGTTAAAGAAACAATACATTCTTTCTATTGTGATGGTTTTAAAACAACTGTGAACAACTTTGAAGTTCCTCCCGACCAAAGGTGGAGTCTAGTTCTTCATGAATATAAACCGGCCTTAGTGACTGACTTCTAATGATTATAATGAGGTAGAAGTGATGCTAAATGAGTCTCCTGGAGGCTGAGGTTTCTCTCCTGGAATGTTTGCCCTTGGAATGGAGCCACCACACTCTGAGGAAGCCAAACGGCCCTTGGAAAAGCCACACGTATGTGTTCTGGCCACTGCCCCAGCTCAAATCTCAGCCAACAACCACCATCAACTTGCCAGATTTTGACTGAGGGAAGCTTTGGATGATTTCAGTCCACAGCCTTTGAGCAAGCCCAACTGAAGTGGAATGTGGCAGAGATGAGCAACCCATGTCAAGTCCTAACCACACTGCTTACTCCTCAGAGAGCACTCTCATTATTTCAGCTGCTGACCTTCGGGGGGTAGTTGGTTACATAGCAAAAGATAATGGAACATGTGTGTACTCATCTGACAGGCAAAACTTTCAAAAAACTTTTGAAAGACCTACGGCTGGCTGGGATGTTGTGAAAAAACGAACTGTGAGCAACTAGCACAAATGTTCAAAAATGGATTCTGGGAGCTCATTCTGATGCACAGGGAAAGAGTGCCGGCCCTCAGCCCTGCTTCCCATGGCGCTCTAGCCACCTTCAAACACTGGCGAAAGAAACCTCGGATGGCTTCAAGTTCTCCAGGTGCTGGGCAGCTGGTTTTCCCAAACAAGTGTAAACATCTCACACTGAAAACCTACTTGGAAAGAACCACGGTTTTTACTAATCCACCCAAGATTGCAACAGTGAACTGGATCCCTCTCTTGGAACATTTAGACCCTAGGAGCATGATCAGCAAGTTGTTCTAGCTCTGGCAGGAATCTCCCTGGGAAATAAGGAGGATCGAAGATCTGCGGACGTCCCCTCCGGTTGAACTCTGGCTTAAGCGTTTTCCTAAGTGTTCTTGTGTGATATTACAGAAAATGTCCTCACATCTAGAGCAAGACTGGAACCAAACATAAAGGGACCCGCCTTGTGTGATTGGTAGTGACAAGAAGAGATCTCCCCAGCACAGTATTTATGCAAACATTGCTGGTGATCGCTCAGTACAGCTCGTTCAATAGTAAATAGACAAACACGAACAATATGAAGGAAAAGAGCAAACAAAAAAAGAAGAAAGGGATTAAAATAATTTGAATATCTATTGACAAGGGAATAATTGAATATATTATTGTATTTAATATCATATCATATCGATAACATGGAAAATAGAAACTCCCGTGTATATGCATGTGTATATAAATCAATTATATATATACACACACACAAACACACACATGATTTTGATGAAAGTGAGAAATATGAAGGAATTTATACTGAGTTATTCATATGGAGAGGATTTGTGTGGAGAACAGAAAAATAAAAGTTGATTATTTCTTAAAAAGTGAAAATAAAATGAATTAGAGTCACTGTGTACCAAACTAAGTAGGTATCACGTATATTAGAAAGCCAGACTTTATTACTTCAAAGTCACCTTATGGGATATTTCAACCTTTCCTTAGCTACTTCATTATGATAAAAATAATCATGGTTTACTCATTCTATCTTTTTTATTTTTGACAAATTTTTATTTCCATTTTTGGTGCTCAAACCAATCCATAGAATAAAAGACTGAGTTATGGTATATTTCCCGTGAAGTGCAGGCATCCGCATTATTCTGTAATTGATGCTACTTCAGAAAAGCGATGTCCTGATCAAATGATTGTCTGACTATTTCCAAGTTGCAAGACCCTGGAGAAATTGCTAGAAAGACAGAGGAATGTGTTTTATCGGAATCTTTGCAACTTTTTTCACATCCTAAGTGCATTTGAGTAAGTAAATCCAGTAAATGGCCAGTGAGAAAACAGAACAAATTTTGGAATAGCTGTGGGTTGAGAGTAGGGCCCTAGCTCAGCGGCTGGTTTCCCAACTCTGTTCTACCTTTTACGAGCTATGTAAATTTAGACCATTCTTTGTAAAATACAGATAATAATGGTCTCTATTTCATAATATTGTAATGAGGATTAAATGCATTAATACCTTTAATGTTCTTAGGAATAAAACTGGTATGCTGTTAGGAGCTCAAAAGATGTCAGCTGATGTTATTATAATTATTATTCTTATCAACCTGAGCAGTCAGGTTCCAGAAGCAATAAATAATTAGTCACTGTTATATTCTAAATGGCTAAGGTGCTTTATTTCACCAATAATGACATGTTAGCTTCAGATGTCCATCCACATCCCCTGGACCTTTCTACTTCCAAGTACCCCAGCACTCTCCTCATAGTTTATTCCGTAGCAGATGTGAAACACTAGACAACTAACAACCTCCCACCCCACCCCCACACACCAAATAGCTGCTCTCAACCAAAGAATGAACAGAAGTTAGTGTCTAAATACCCTGGATCCCTAGCCCCTCAGAGACATAACTTTGAGATATGTGTTTTGCAGCTTTACTAGAGCTTCTCTGCTGAGATTAAGGTACAGTCAAGAGTGGTCTGTTGCCTGTTGTCCCTTCAACTGTGTCATGGTCCCACTGCCCTACCTGGAGCACTTTAGTCCTTATTTCAGGGTTGGATTCTGGAGGAGCTTGTAGTTCAGAAACAGAGTAACATAGGCTGGACTTCTGAAATATTGAAGAATATATTCAGAAATCCCTCAATTGATATATAGTATCACCTTTATCTTATGAAGTACTATAAAATAGAGCTGAAAAAATTAAATGAATAATGGTTAAGTACACAGACTCCAGAGTCAGACTGTTGCAACTCTCCTTCTGCCTTGGCAATGCCACTAAACTCTCTTTACCTAAATGTCCTCGTGTGTAAAATGAATATTGCAATCTTACCCACCACATGGAGCTATTATGGAGAGGAATTTACATAATATTCAGAGCATTTAGAACATGATCACTGTTGTTATTAATAAAACTGAATTGAAATGTGGAAGCTAGATTGCCACATTATAAAGTAAATTCCTGACCTAATTCTCTTTCTGCTTCCACCTCTCAATCTAATGCCTCCAATGCCATTCTGCTCTCTGGAACAAAGCTGACCTCTCTCCTGACCTCCCTGTCCCACAGCCCCCTGCCCCCGCTATTCTGGCCTGCCCCAGCCCCTCACAACTAAAAGCAATTCAGCCTCATCTCTTGACCCAGAATCCCCTTCATAATCATTCTCCCAGTCAGCAAACCCCACACTAACATGTGACTCAAAATTGGGCTTGGGTAAGTTTCCAAGTTGCTGCTCATCTGAGTTGCTGCTGATCAGAGATTCTGTGTGCAAAACGATGAATGCTTAAATCCCAAATACTGAGGATCTGTTGTATGTCTTCACCGTCATTAAGTTTCTAATCAAATCATTCTATCCTATACGGAATTTTCTGGTTGTTTGAACTTGAGAAGGCATCTAATGTTAATAATGGCAGGCTATCCCTTAAAATTAGGGTGAATGACTAAGTCACATTTTTCCTGTCCTACAGGAGCTATCTTCTGCAGATGCTTCTGGGGAGGCTGGGTAGCTTCTGGACTGATTCTTCCTGCTATGGTCTTTGCAGTCCTTGTATTTAGGTTTCAGTTCCAACCCATATCTCCTCAGAGCCTTCTCTTGACACCTGACTTCCCTCCATCCTAGGTCAGATATGATCTTTCATCATCATGCATTCTTCCAAATTCCTGTCCTCTGTCCTGAATTCTTGCTACCTCTCCAAAAGTCTAGACTTTTGAAATTTAATTGCCTTTTTCTTGCTTTCCTATAGTAATGGTCTTCATCTCAAGCAACAAATACCAAATGCCTGGCTATTGCCTGATTTTGGGAGAAATGTCTTGGGTCACAGGAAGTGGAGTGGGGTGGATGCTGTCCATTCATAACTGAAAAGTTATATCCCATCAAAGTTATTTAAGGATTGTATACAGAGAAATTGTGTGACAGTTGGTGTTGCTAAATATTATAAACTGCTCAGGGTTAGAAGTCACCTCTCAATCATCTTTGGATATTAATCCCTAACAAATTGCCTGGTACATTTAAAGAGCTCAATATATGTTGTCTCTTTGTTGGTGGCTGAACACATTTATGAGATGCCAAAATGGGAATACACAGAGAGATTCATGTTAGGTGGACGATATTTGAAATTTGATCCTGGATCTAGAATGGACCACATCCATTTTTATTCCGAGGAAATTCCATTTTGGCTGGATAACATGAATAGGAAATAAAAAGCAACTATTTAGACCATAGGAGAGTAGAGAGCGATTTTACCCGAAAGGGAAAGATAATGACCTCTCCTATGCCAGTACACACATACCTAGAAAAAAAATCCCAGTGAGAATAAACTTTGATTTAAAAGGAGGGGAAAATAAGGCACTAGTTGAAATAGGTTATAATAAGGCAGTTTGTTAAGAGCTTAATTATCCGCACCCCCAGAGGAAGGTATGATGTTATAGCAGAGGAAGAAATCATAAAACTTAGCAGCAGGGGTTCATCTTCTCAGGTATTAAATAGGTAATTAATCTTAACTGCAAGAGGCAATTAAACCTCACTCAGTATGGTGAGGATTTTTAGGTTCACAGTCAGAGGAAAACGTCAAGCCAAAGCAAAAATGAAATAGGCAGGAGAGCAAAATAAATGACACTTTGAGTGCTTTTCTTTTGAAAAATGCATTAATCCTCATATTGCTTCTGCATTAATCTATATTGTTTTAGAGAATGCTTGTGTTTGAAATAAAATTTTTTTTTTTACTTAGAAATGTTCTCTGGATTTTCCCTTATTTTGTGGATTTCTGTATTTCTGCAGTTATTACAGGCATATAACATAGATGCCAAAAGTGTGCATTTGAACATTCTTCATGTTATAGAAATCTAACTTCATAACAAATCTGCAGAAAGCCAGGCTAGGGAAAGAAGCAGGAGTAGTAGGATCTCTTATAAGTACCTAAGAAAAAGGACATAGGTCTTAAAAGAAGGCTTTTATTAAAATAAAATATAATTAATTTTCATCCTACATAAAATATTAAATAAATAAAATTTGAAAAAGAAATATTTTACCTGATTTTATAAGTTTAGGAGTAAGAAAGGATAATATATACTATATTAGTTTTTAGGTCTCTCCTAAAAATAATGCAGCCCTATTTAAACTTATTTAAATCATAGACTGGGTGGTATAAACAGTAGAAATTTATTTTCCCACAATTCTAGAGGGTGGAAGTCCAAGATCAAGTGTCAGCACGTTTCATTTCTCCCAAAGCCTCTTCTTGCCTGGCAGAGGGCCAGTCTCTTGCTGTTGTGCTCACGGCCTTTTCTCAGTGCACACACACCTTTGGTGCCTCTCTGTAAATCCTTATCCCCACTTCTTAAAAAAGGTAGAGTTAGATTAGATCAGGACCCATCCTAAAGGCTTCATTTTAACTTAATCACCTCTTGCATGGCCCTGTCTCCAAAGAAGTAATACTGACAGAGCTTTAATGCATCCCTTTTTGCAGAACGTAATTCAGCCCATAATATAAACACATCACCAAAAAAAAAAAAAAAAAAAAAAGGCATAAATCTTTGAGTTGAAGAAAGCTGTATCAACATTTCAGTTTTACTTTCTTGCTTCCTGGATTTTTTTTTTAAGATTTTATTTATTTATTTGACAGACAGAGATTACAAGTAGACAGGCAGGCAGAGAGAGACTGGGAAGCAGGCTCCCTTGCAGAGCAGAGAGCCCGATGTGGGGCTCGATCCCAGAACCCTGGGATCATGACCTGAGCCAAAGACAGAAGCTTTAACCCACTGAGCCACCCAGGCACCCCTTGTTTCCTGATTTGAAGCTAACTCTTTAAATGTCCTGAGGCTTGGGTTCTTATTTTTATGTGATTGGATACAAGCTATTAATACAGAAATTCTCTCCAGCGTCCACCTGCCTCACAATAGCATCCTGTACTGGGCGAATTTCAAGTCTCTTCCTACTGAGATACATGTGCTACCTATTGACCCAGGTGAGACTGTCTTTGCCAGACCAGCTTTCTTATCTATAAATAGGAACTTGATAATACTTTATAGGTTTGTTATTAAATTAAATAACAATGCAGGAAAAGCCCGTACAACAATGCCTGGCAAAGAGAAAGATCTGCATATAAAAGACAGGAATTACCATCACGGCGATTAAATACTAGAGATCAAATAAAGTAAGTACCTGTGTGAGAGCTCGGTGCATAGTACACTTACAAGTCACAAGTTACTTTTCTTACTATGTTTAGTCCAAATGGCAGACACCGTTAGCTTTCTCTAAAGCTGCTCTTTCCTTCTTCCTTACTTGTAGAACTAGTTGCTTTTTAGCTGGATGTGTAGCTGTCTTGAATGAAGACTACATTTTCCTACTGGAAGGAAAGCAGACTAAGTTCTGAACAATGGGACGTGGAAGTAGTGGGTGTCATATCCAGGACCTGGGCTACTGAGAATTCATCTTTAATATGGATGAGTGAGAAGAGAGCTATATCTTTTAAAAACCACTGGTAAACAGTTGAATGTACACGTCTAGAACTCCAAGTTTTCAGGGAAATACCTATGAATTTATGAATCATTTGCTTAGGGGCGTCTGGGTGGCTCAGTCCGTTAAGCATCTGCTTTCTGTTCAGGTCATGATCCCAGCATGCTGGGATGGAGCCAGCACCCCCGCACACCCCCCCGACCCCCAACCTCCACCCCTCCCCACCCCCGCCCCGCAGGCTCCCTGCTCAGCAGGGACTCTGCTTCTCCCTCTCCCTCTGCTGCCCCCCCTGCCTGTGTTCTCTTTCTCTTTCTCTGTCTCTGTGTCAAATAAATAAAATCTTAAAACAAAAAAAAGAATCCTTTGCTTAAAGAAAAGAGCTAAACCTTACGACTGGTTGGAACCACCTAGGAAGAAGCTATTTGTCAGAGAAGTAGCCCACAGAGTGAACCTGGGGCATGAGAGTTAGGAAAACGGAGGAACCTTTATCAAAAGTGAGCTCAAATGGAGCAGAGGTGAGACTGTGTTATCTTAAAAACCCAAGGGACAAGACTTCAAAGAAGGCAGGAGTTGAGAAGTAATAAGTTACTCAGGGAGGACAAAGGAAAAGACCAGTGGATTTGCAGCATCAAGGTTAGTGACCTGGATGGGGACAATGTCAGTGGTGCGGTATGGACAAAAGTCCAATTTAAAATGCTGAAGAGAGTCTAAGAGGATGAAAAATAAAGAAAGACCACAGCCCACATACCTCAGTTTTTAAGGTTGGTGTTTTTGTTTTATTTTCTTTAGGTTTTTTTTTTTTTCTTTTCTTTCCTCACCTCCTAACAGAGAGAAGTAAAAATATGCAAAAGCAGGAGGAAGAGAGAAGGAGAATCAAAGGAAAGGGATTTTATTTTGTTTTGTTTTGTTCCATGACAAATAAAAGATGTATTGACACTTTAAAACACCCCATGCAGGGTCTTTCTCGTAGGCTTTTCCACAAATCTCTCTGTCTGGAATAAATAATTGCACTCACACTTTTCTCAGGGTTTCTCCTTTTGGCTACTAGATCTTACACAAAAGAGCTCAGCTCCTACTGTCTTCATCGTCCTGTATTGGCATACTACAGTTACTAGCCTGTAAGTTCCACTCACCGCAAACCTTGTGAGGGCACGGTGTGGGACCATGTTATTTTATCCTGAGTTTCACATGTCTAGCAGGTGTCTATTGTGTGTAAGGGGGCAATACAGTGGGAATAGCAATCACTTCCTGTAAAAGACCCTGTGAGAGCTGGGTAAGCTAAATCATGAAAAGCATGTGGAACATTGCAGGGGTTCAGTTTATCTGCACTCATGGCTCTTTGTGCTTAATTGAAGTCTACCATGGGCAGTTTTTGTTTTGTTTCTTTCTTAATCATCAGGGCATAGTGGTTTTTTGTCTTTTTTTTTTTTTTGTCTTTTTTTGGTCTTTTTTTTTTTGACAGGATTATACTATTTTTTTTTTTGTGAATGAGAGCTCTACCCCCGACCTAGAATTTATGTGTCATCATTAACCTTTAATTCATGGTCTCAGTTTAAGCATTTCATTTTTCGAGCAGGGAGACATCTTTTCCCTTTTTCCTTTCTAGGTTCCTTGGCTAATCTAATAATGACATTGACATAAGACAAATTAACAGGAGAAAAACAGATTTTAATTTTGTAATATGGAAAACCCCAAAATATGAACCTCCTGGCAGTTGAGGTTTCTGTGCTGTCATGAGCTAAGAAGAACTAGAATAGGGGTCTGGGGCATTAAAAGGGCAAGGAGATAATTCACAGGAATATGGGAAGAGCGAATGTTTGCTAAACAAATGTTTTGTCAGGTTGTGCAGAGACAATGGGACACAGAGGAATCTGAAAAAACAGGCCTTACCAAGCTCTTTCCAGCCTACCAGCATACCACACTCAGCCTGTAGTTTTTGTAGTTACCTTTCTTCCTGGACTAGGGTAGAAGCAAAAACCTCCACCTGAGTTCCTTTGGCCCTGGGCTGTCTTTAGCTCAAAGCAATGTTCACATCAAAGTGGCACACTCTGGGACACCGCATCAATCTAATTGCACTTACCTTTGACATGCTCTGTGGATGAGAGCCATTTACCTTTCTGATATTTACTTTGGTAATTCATTAGCGTCATTCTTGCAATTTTGGTGTTTTTATCTTTCTGCTGAGTTTGACCAAAATTCATGAAAAATTATTTTTTAAAAAATTATCTATGTGCAATATGTCTGGCCAAGGCAAAAAAAAAAAAAAAAACAAAAAACAAAAAACAAAACAAAACAAAAAAAACGGAACCACCTGAAATTTAGCTGTTGTTTTATCATTAAGTATCTATATACCTTTATGGAAGGCAGAAAACAAACAACCCTGTCACAGGCACTTCCCAGCAGCAGGTTGAAATAAATTTTGGTCTCTAATGTTCAAATTTTATATGAAAGACTGGCTTCTCACTATTTTCTCTGATCTTATGCCTTGACCAATGGAATATTTCTATCCACTTCTCTAGGTTCCTTGTCCCCTACATCAACACCTGAGTTATGTATAATACCATGTAGTCTTCTGTTAAAGTATATTAGTTAGAAATAGACTATATTTGGCTATAACATTTATTTTTTGTTAGCATAAAAAATGGGAAGGCAAAAGAAAATCATAAATTAATAAGCAGTATGTGTCATGGCATACTTCTCAAGATAGGTAGACTACCTTAATATTGCATTATAACATACTTTAGTAAAAAATTATCCCTTTAGTTTCCAGCAGAAGGAAATACTGACAAATCTCTTAATATAACCATGCCTGAAATTTACCTGGTCTTTTATTTATTTTTTTTTTGTAAACAGACTATAAATCTTCAAAGCAATTCAGTCCTTTAGAAATTGATAAACATTTCCTTTCTATCAGAAAGTTAGATGCCATCACTTGTAAAATGGGTATATCTGTTGTTCAATTATTATGACATCCATCAGTCACCAATAAATTGAGTGCTCTGGGGTGAGTATTTCTTTTTTCAGTGCAGTATTATTGAAGTGATATGTTTATTTTCAGTTTCCAGTGTGAAATGCAGCATCTAGGGACTGAATCACACCATGCTAGAACAGTAGTCTAACAGGAAGTCTCTTAATTTCACCTGCCAAAGGAAACACCAGAATTTTCACTGAAACTTTCAGTGGGGACTCAACAGTCTAAATATCAGAGTACACTCACTCCTGGGATTTTCAGAATTTTATATTTTAAAAAAAGACATATTTAGTTGATAACTGTTGAACTCATATTATAGAATGAGAACTACCTATACGTTATTAAACAGTGAAGCATAATCACCAGGGCAATCCGTAAGAATAACTCTCACCTATTACTTTACATTCTCTTTCTCATAAAAAAAAAAAGAAAGAAAGAAAGAAAGAAGAGAAAAGTGAAACTTAGCCTGGGGAGAAAGAACTCTTTTCTTCCAGAAAGGCAGGATTTTATTGTAGAAAAAGAAGAACATGAGGGTCAAATGGGCCTTTTAAAAAATATAAATTATTTCATATTGAAGTAATTGCTTAACCATTCTCTCATTTCCTCATCAACCAAAAAGTAGCATATATATATTTTCTGATTATTCAAAGTCTGCTATAAAACATCAATGAGATAATATATAAATGGCTTTGCATCAACCTGGCATGTAGTCACCCATTAATAAAAGTACTTTCCATTGCAGCTCTGGGTCCTTCTTTTCTTCCTCACTCAATTTCTACAGATTCTTTTTTTTTTTTTTTAAGATTTTATTTATTTGACAGAGAGAGATCATAAGTAGGCAGAGAGGCAGGCAGAGAGAGAAGGGAAAGCAGGCTCCCTGCTGAGCAGAGAGCCCGATGTGGGGCTGGATCCCAGGACCCTGGGATCATGACCTGAGCCGAAGGCAGAGGCTTTAACCCACTGAGCCACCCAGGCGCCCCTCTACAGATTCTTTTCTGTGTTTCATTTTTGTCCACTGTTAAACTGAGCTATAATATCACTTTTTTTCAGTAGTTTTAATTTCAAGGAACAGAGACATTCTTATGCCTTCAACATAAAATATATACACATATGTATACATATATATTACATACATGTATTTGTTGTTTGTTTGTTTGTTTGTTTGTTTGTTTGTTTCAAATAGGTTCAAGCAAGACAAAAGACGGGTACCTCACTGGAATGAGGAAAAGCTATCCTACCAGACATCATGGAAGAAATAGCAACAAGTATATTCTGGTTTCAGGAGACTGGAGTGTAGTTCAGGAAATGGCTCACTCAGGACTGACATGGTTCTGGGGACTGGGTTCTATCTTTGGCCCTCAGCAGACACTGTTTGTTAATCTGTACACTAGTTTCTCACCATAATGTTGACTTAGATTCAACCAATTCCTGCTTCTATTTCTCCTATCGCTGTAAATTAACCATATCCCCTCTATGATAGTAGTCTTTCAAAAGTCACTTGCACCTTCTGCTTACTCACGGCTGTTTCTGCCTCCTGCCATCTGCAGATTAGCATTGCTGTTTATGCTTCTACCTCAATTACTAACTAATTGAGTCTCTCTGCATCTCAGATTCAAATTACCGAGTTAGATCCAGTTAATCACAATTAGCCTTATTGAAAATGTCATCTTATTTTAGGATTATCCGTGGGACATCACCTGGACTATAAATTGGGTGCTTTGGAGTCAAATATCTTGTTTTATGCAATGAGCTCCTTCCATGAATGTGGGCCATGTGACAAAAGTCATGACCAAATACATTTAAAACCAGACCACTTCCTTCCACAGAGGCTGTGAATTTGGTAGTTTCTCTCAGAATCTATAGCTATTCTGAAGTTTAGTTTAGTCATTTGAAATATAGAAAAATTTCAGTGTACATATTTATATTTCCTTAAAGCTCCATTTAAATATTTATTAACAATATTACAAATAATCTGAAAGATACCACTTGCTAGTTACTTAATACGAAGTATAGCATATTTCTGTCGACATGTGCTCACAGGTCTTTCCAAACTATGTCTAGGGTAAAATTTATCATATAACTTTAGAAGCTATTTGTTTTTGTGTCTCATGTGACCTCATTAGTCTATAAGTACTTCTAAGTAAGGGCTATTTCTTACTCATACAAATGTCCTTAAGAAAATTCAATAAGTGGGGCGCCTGGGTGGCTCAGTGGGTTAAGCCGCTGCCTTCGGCTCAGGTCATGATCTCAGGGTCCTGGGATCGAGTCCCACATCGGGCTCTCTGCTCAGCAAGAAGCCTGCTTCCCTCTCTCTCTCTCTCTGCCTGCCTCTCCGTCTACTTGTGATCTCTCTCTGTCAAATAAATAAATAAAATCTTTAAAAAAAAAAAGAGAAAATTCAATAAGTGTTCTCTGTTTTCTGTTTCTTAATATGTGTCTATAATTCACTCTTCTCTGCCACACAAATTTATGATAAAATTTAAGTTCTATTTTTTTGTTAGAAGTGTAACATCTGTATTGACTGTAAGCTTTGTGTTAGTCTCCTACAAGCAAGTATTAACTCCACAGAGCTGAGTTGTAATCCCTAATATCCCTGTTTCCAATACTTAGAACAAGGCTTGGCGTATATTAGGTCTCCATTAAGTATTGTTGGAATAAAGGGAGATACCTACACACATCACCTCTTTAGGGCAAGTAAACATCTTCTCAGTCTCTAATTGCTCATAATATGAGTTTCCAATCATTGTATATCCATTGTCTTAAAGAATAAACCTGCATACCACAAGACATTAATGAGTCTAGCTAAGCAAGCACATAATAATTCGATCAGCTTTATAAATTTGTTAAGCATGTAACATACGCATGCTTAACTTTAAAGTACTAACCACTCTGCTTCTTTAGAAGCTATGATATCTAATTATTTGTTAATTCTTCTGATGTTCTCTACCTGGTGGTATTTTTTGGAGAAGTTCAATATAGTCCATAATATTTGACCCTAACTGTAGCAGAAATAGAGTCTTATGGAACATCAGCAAAAAAATACCTAGTCGTATATATACCAACACCTCTAATGCAAAACAAAGAAAACATAAAAGAGGGAACTGAAATGTATTTCAGAAAGAAAAAGAGGTAAAAACTTTGACTATTGCACATTACAGTATGTCACTCAATGGTAAAATGTCTTATGTTTCCAAATTTCTTAAAACCGTATACCAACCATATATGTTACCTTAAGTGCAGCAGCAAACCTTTCCATCTGGGAACCTCCTCTAGGGTAAGAGCATAGAAAAATGACTGTGAAAATAGATTCTGGAGGTAGGGGGCTTTGTAGGAGGCCCAAATCCAACTCTTTCAAGCTGAGTGATTAATCATCCTGATCCCCAAAATGGACTCACCTCTTTCCCTACATCCTGCTTCAGAGTTGTAATAGAAATCATAAAGTTAAAACTACCTACCATACCTCTCCTTTGGGGGTCCCATAAGTATTTCATTTCTCCTTCTAAACACCCTACATTTTAAGTACTACTGAACAAAAGCAATTACATGAATGTTTTTTAGGCCAAAGATCAGGCAGAGGAAAAAAAAATCAAGCAGAAACCCTAACTTTATAGGATACTGATTAATTAACAGGTTGGCATCTGTATTTTTGTTTTAAGGCAACAAGACATAAGTTCAGAATAACATGAGAGAGACATCATTCAGAAATTTTTGTTTGGTTGTTTTTAATGTTTCTTTATTCTGTATTCAGGATACAGAATAGCAGATGACCAGATATTACTTATGGACATTGTTTTCTCAACTAATGATAGACCTTTCATATTTCTGAGAAGTGAGGTCACCCACTATTTTATGATGGTAGACAGAAAGAGGCTTACCCAGAGAGAACTCCATAGTCATAAACTAGTCATTGTGTTTCACCTTGAGAAGGTGGCATTCCTCCCCTCTTTTACACCTAAGATGACTAAGGATATAATAATATTAAATTATACCAGTTTCTTTCATAGAGATATGAAAACTAACCAACATATAATATTTCTCAGGATACAGCACAAGATACAAATACGATGTCATGTATCACGTTTTCTGATTCTTCCACTTGGAAATTTTATAAATTGTCTGTTGGGAATGGATTAGCCCAATCATGTGGTCTCAACCTCTCTGGTTGCAATTTATTAATTTCATGTATTCCTATAAGAAGGAAGCATTGCACTACTACAAGTGACCAAGGTCTTGGATGCCCCAGTCTTGCCCCAGCAAGAATGTCTGGGCTCCTCTGTTTTGTTTGTGACTTTGTGACGTTGCACAGGCTACTGGCTCTTCCTGCTCCCATTTTCATCTGGTTAATTCTACATCTCTTTCTCAATATTTAGCAGCATGAACTGCACTTTATAAGCCCTCGAGGAAAGACATCAATCTTAGTAAGGGCTTTCACATGGTAGATACCCAAATAATTTGACTGAGTGAATAAATCAATGGTATTTTACTTTATCATTTGGCAGACACATGGCAAAATAGAATGTGATCAGTGATGAGGAGAAGGGATTGAACCAATCATAGCACTGTGTAGAAAATGCTATCTAGGGGTGCCTGGGTGGCTCAGTGGATTAAGTCTCTGCCTTCGGCTCAGGTCATGGTCTCAGGGTCCTGGGATCAAGCCCCGCATCGGGCTCTCTGCTCAGTGGGGAGCCTGCTTCTCTCTCTCTCTCTCTCTCCCCGCCTGCCTCTCTGCCTACTTGTGATCTCTCTCTCTCTCTGTCAAATAAATAAATAAAATCTTTAAAAAACAATGACATCTAGTGACAAAATTCGCTACTTGAATGAAAATAGATATAGATTACCCCTTCTTTCAGCAGCCATGGCGACTATAATTTTCCTGGAGGAGAAAACAACTTGGGGTGAAGGTAATAGAATAGGCTAAAGAAGGTTCTCTTTCCTGTGACTCATTGAGCCCATTACAAATAAAGTGTTAAGCTGAGATGTACAGAGATTATAGTCCCTTTCTTCCCAAGTAATCGGTTGATTTTCTCCATAAAAGAGGGACATGATCCCTTAGAATGATACTGAAAGTTTTACTCCCACAGGCCCAAAGACTCAGGCCTTATATTATTTTTATAGACAGGCATCTTCTAAAGGAAAATCTTAGAAAAATAAGTTGAATATAAATGTACAGTTTTCTCCCACTATCCAAAACTGACCTTTTCTAAGAAACTTTTCATAAGCTGAAATTGTGCAAAGTAAAGAGAAGCAATTGCTATTAATTAATGTGGAAAATTTTTTAGCATTCCCAGACTCCGAAAGTAACCTCTCCTACGCTTTTCTGATACCTGAGGACACAGTTTGCTAATGAGTGTATTAAATGAATTGAGACAAAGCACCCATGCTCATACACATTCTTCAGAGTTGTGGGGCCCTGATGCTGAGTGGGTGAATGGGGAGCTCCTTCCCGGGGAAGGAGCTTGGCGGGGCCAGTCCTGTCGCTCCCTCTCTAACACCTCACTGCAAAACGAACTCAGAACACCGTTCTCACTGTTTTGTTTTATTTTGCTTTTTTATAAAAGCTAAAATCCTCTTTGAATTTCTTTCAGTTAGTGAAAACAGGTACCCATGTAAGTCTTTAGTGAAATCAAAGTAGAGTAAGGTGAATCTTCAGAAACCCAGGGGATATCTGTACACTTGTCAGGATCTTTTACTACAGCCTTTTAATGGAAACAACCAAGTTGGAAAGAAACCTTCCCCTTCTTCTTTTTCTGCTTTGCTGTCATAGCTCAAAGTATCAATGGTATGATCAAAGTATCAAAAGTTTGATTGAATTTCTCCAAAGGCAATAGTACAGTAGAGGTGAAGGGATTCCTGGTTATTATACTAAGCACTTAGCATATTTATTGCATGAATAAATAAACAAATTAATTAATATAGCTTTATACTTCTCTAGTACATAGCTTGAGGATTTTAATTGTAAATACAAATTAGTACTATGATCTAAAATACAAAAGTTCATATCAACAGTTAAGCTTTGGAAAAGTATTCTTTTTGATGTCAGGCTTTCTTACCAAGATACCACATCCTTTACATTTCAAATGATGTTACATCAAACAAAATACTGTATTTGGGGGCGCCTGGGTGGCTCAGTGGATGAAGCCGCTGCCTTCGGCTCAGGTCATGATCCCAGCGTCCTGGGATTGAGTCCCGCATCGGGCTCGCTGCTCAGCAGGAAGCTTGCTTCCCTTCCTCTCTCTGCCTGCCTCTCTGCCTACTTGTGATCTCTCTCTGTCAAATAAATAAATAAAATATTTTTAAAAAAATACTGTATTTGCTGCCCTTTTAGTTTCTTAGAATCACAAGTTTGGCTCAAATTTTCATTAGTCTTTTTTGTTTCCAAGCTCTTCCTTTTTGCTGAAATATTAATTTTGGATCATTTTACTATCACTTCTATTAGGTTTCTATTGTGCAAAGACAGAATATGGTACACTTTCTTTGATCTCCCTTGCAAAAATGTCACTGAGACTAAATTCTCTAAATATCATTGGATTTATTAAATGTACAAGACAAATTAAAGATTCATGATGACAACTCTTAAAAGTTTTCCAAATTTCTCTGTATAGAAATATCCCTGATAATAAATTAAGAAGTAATGATAGAATTGGAATGTCACCAGTTTGCAACCTCTAATTAAATAGTGGATATAGGAAATGAATATATTAATGCCTGCTAATATAAAAAAGGGAAGTTATCAGAAGAATCGTTGTCTCCTGACAGAAAAACACAGTATCGCTTATGAACTACTCTTGACAAAAATATCAAAGCTATATCTCATGAAGTCCCTGTATCTAATCTTCAATTAATAGGAAATGGAACGGAATATACATTGGACAACACCACATATATACAATTAGCAAAATCTAGCATATGGCAAGGAAAAAGGAAAAGTGACTCTGTATCTTCAACAAATAGTAAAAGAAAAAAATACAGAGAAAAGGAGGATGTAAGAGTTGGGACATATAACCAATTTTACACTATTAAAAGGTGAAATTATGGGGCACCTGGGTGGCTCAGTGGGTTGGACGGCTGCCTTCGGCTCAGGTCATGATCCCAGGTCCTGGGTTCGAGCCCCGCATCGGGCTTTCTGCTCAGCGGGGAGCCTGCTTCCTCCTCTCTCTCTGCCTGCCTCTCTGCCTACTTGTGATTTCTCTCTGTCAAATAAATAAATAAAATCTTTAAAAAAAAAAAGGTGAAATTATGAAACAGTTGGGAAAATGTGAACACTAACTGGTTATTCAATAATTTTGAGAATTTGTTATTCATTTTTGTGGCATAATAATGGTGCTACAGCAAATTTTTAAAGCCATTACATTTTAGAAGTAACTGAAATATTTATGAATTAAAATATATTATGATTGAAATTTGATTCATAAGGATCCAGGAGGAGGAAGGAATGGAAAGTTTGCAGTGATATGGAGAAAACAGGATTGGTCACTGATAGATAATTACCAAAGCTGGGTGATAGGTACAGGGAGATCATTCAACTCTCTATAGTTGATCATTCAACTATCTAAAACTCATCAACTCTATATTTTATGTAAGTTTGATATTTCCCATGGCAAAAATGTTATTTAAAGACTTTTTAAATTAAAACTCTGGCCACCTCACAATAGGAAATGTCTTGTCACCTCACTTTGTGAATGGACTTCAACTATTTGTCCTCTTGCTCTCAGCCGTCTTTCCTCTCTGCTCTCTCCCTCTCTTCCTTCCAGGTCTGTCGCATTGACCAGTTCTGCTACATGCACACACACTTCATTCTCTCCCTCACTTAGAGAAGAAATCTGGCTCTCCATCTCCTCTAACTAGTCCTGCCTTTGTAGGTCTAAAGACTCACTAATGTGTTCTATGAAACCACAGGCCACCCACAACAGGGGCCAGCCCTTACCATTCCACTGTCTAAGACATTAAAATGTCAGACCTATCCCTTCTGACACTTAGGCTGCATGATAGGAAGAGAGCAGTAAACATATTTTTTATTTCTTTCCCTGATCTGAATTATGCAACCACTACCTACCTCTGTTGCCTCTTTAAAGGCAGAAATGGCTAAGATCAAGTTCAGTGTTACATGACTTCTTTTTCCATGACCATTACTTTTTATGTGAGATGTATGTGTTATGAAAGACATAATATTTTGGGATAAGATTGGAGGCAAGAAAATTCTCTCAGCATTTAGATTGAAACAATTACTATGTAAAGTACATGCTTTGAATATATCAGCAACTTTTCTAGTGAGGCAATTTTGCATTTTAATTAGGTACTTTTATCTTAATTGAAAGAAGAGGTAAGTGTATCATTCATTAAAAAAAATGTCCCTTTAAGTCATTAGTGGAAATTTTCTCTAAATTAGAATTGCATATTTTAATTCTATTCTTGGCTAAAGTTCATATATCATCCACTTATTGCCTGACAGAAAATCATTCTCCTCTTTCTTGACTGGTTGGCAGACCATTAGAATTTTATGTTTACTGTAGAGTCCAGGATAAAAAGGTAGTGAAAGTTAGTGAATTTCAGTGGTTTAGTGAGTTTCTTTGATTGGAGTTTTTATAATTAAGATCAATGCAATTTCATCTATAGGATGTTCTTCAAGAGAAAACTACATAATATTGTCATAATCCAATGTGGTTAGTTAGGTCAAAACGTGTTTTTGCTCTCAGTCACTGCAGACCATCTTCCCCTAAACTCCACCCCACCAATTATATCAGCTCCCCCACATTTAACAATGGGAGGGTCTGGAAAGCATTCTGTTTCAAAAGATGAGAAAGTATTAAACATAAATACTAATTTCCCATGTGGAAAGAGCCCTAACTATATGCCACGCATCTTTTTTCTGTCAAGTCTGAAAGCTTGTTTTAGTAGGACCAACTCCTCTGTAAGTAAAAAGTAGTTACTGATTAAAGGGCTATAATGTAGTCTCTTTATGTACTCCCCACACCTAAACATGGTTCTAAATATTTCCGGTCATTAAGCAATCACCCCATTCACTGTACTTCCCATACATCCTCTGTTTTTTCAAACATATTTCCAATATCATCTTGGTTTCTCCTGCTTACAATTATTTCTCCCACTTTTTGACAAAGAAAACAATGAGACTCTTTTTTAGAGTGGTGGTTGATAGCAGTTGCATTGGTGTCCTACTGGCTTCAATTTAATTCATATCACTGAAACTTACTGAGTCTGTGGCCTTGAACATGTAACTGACCTTTCGTAAATCTGAATCCCCTCATCACCAAAATGGATATATCTCTTATAGAATTATTTAAATGAGATAATGTTCATAGGGCATGAATCAGTGTCATATATTATAAGCAATTGAACTTGGCAGCTGACTGTTATCAAGAGAAATTAAACAGCATAGTTTGCTAAAGGTCTACAATTAATCAGTGGCATCTAAACCCAGGGCTGTAGACCCAGGCAGCACACTGAAGCCTCCACCTTCAAGAACAGGCCAAGTTATCCCCTGTTGGTAAACTGGCTGCCAGTCCATATCACACAACAGATGAGTTGTTCCACTCATTCATAGTCACTAAGCAACTATTTGGTGACCAGGAATATTTAAATCTGGATCTTCTGACCCCTGGACCACTACCCAGGCTCTTTCTTGATTAAATAAATGGACTTAACCACTAGCTTCTCCTGCAAAGCCTTGAAAAGAGCAATGCTGAAGTCTACACATTAAAGTAGAATATTTGAAACAAAACAAACAAAAAATAAGAACAACAACTCTAGCTTTCTCTGTCCTCAGGAGAGAATATTTAGCTCCCAGGTATTTCTGTTAATTCATGTTGTAAGCTTATCAGGGAAGACCATCTCTTCAACGAGAAGACCTATAACTTAGGGAAAGATATTAATTCAGGGATATATATATTAGGGAGTATGATTTTAGCCCTATATTGAACACTTTCTTCCAATCAGGCTCCTTTGTTTTATTATGTATTTTATAAAAAAGCTCTGGCTTATTTTATTAAGGAAAAATTATGTGTGATTTACTTCTCACATGTTTCTAATGGTATCAGAATCACCTGGACCAATGATAGCCAGTGTGCATACTCTGTAGTATTTCCCACATTCTATGCCCAATTCAATATTACCGCCACTGTAGTGATAGGCACCAATTTTGGCCAACATGCTGTAATATTCTATTTCAGATTTCCGCAAGGCCGTGCAGTTGTTGATGAGGATGACCAGTTTCCAGTTTCATTTTGCCATGTCTGATCACTTTCAGAGTCTGCTTGTACCCCAGCAGATTCTTTGCACCTTTCATGAGTGTTGGAGCCTAGAGTGGATCAACTCCAGTGACTCCTTTGTCTTCTTTGCACCACCATCTTCCTGTCTTAGGTACCAGACAGCCCCATCCAAGAACAGCTGCCAAAATGGCAGGTGAGAAAAAGGTCCTTTGTTTTATTTCTTAATTGTTGACTTGCAAATACTAACATACACCAATAGACAACACATGTGGTAGAGTAAACTGGATATACAATATGGCTGTATTTTTCAAACCAGTGTATGACTGTCTTGTTCTCTTCCTTCTGTTGTGGCAATTGGTAAGGTCCAGATAATGGGGGTTGCTTCTCCTTGTGTCCCAGAGGGAATATATCATGGATGATGATCCCATGGTGGTTGTCTCATGCATGGGTGGTCAGCTGGCATATGTGGTCAACTATCATCTATCTATCTATCTATCTATAATATTTAGAATAAGGAGAGGATGTTAGATTTTACGTTATATATTAGTATACTAAGAGAATTTTATTAGAAAAAAAGTCAGATAATTTTACACATTTGTTTAATATTCTCTACACGCTTTCACTTAGAATTTAGAACAAAGTTAAAACTCCTTAAAACAATGTGTGTTCACTATTTCGAAGTTTTTTTAAAAATTGTTTTTCACCAAGTGTTTTCAGTTTTTGTTCTTCCTGCCACATAATGGATTTGCATTTCTCTGACCTCTTTGTAAGATATACCCACCTATGTGACTTGCTTTTGCAAATGAAATGTAAGCAGAAATAAATGCCTCACTTTGGAAGAAAACTTCTAGTCGTGGTTGGTTCACTATATTCCATTCCTATTATTACGGTAACTGTCATAAAGCATGAAGAGAAAAGAAACTTCTCTCAGCCTGAGCCTTGAGTGACTATAATGACAGAGACCCCTTTGGCCTACATTGAGCAAGAAATAAAATAAATAAACAAATAAATAAATAAAATAAAGTTGTGTGCATGTGTTTGTGTGTGCATGTGTGTGTGTTTGTGTATGTGTGTGTATGTAGCTACCAAGATTTGGGGGTTCCTTTGCTACAGCTTAACCTAGCTCATTTCGATTAGTCTAGAAATTAGTATTAAGAAGTTCAGTGCTACAGAACAAAAGCTTAGAATCCAGATGGAGTTAGTAGTCACTTGGTCACAGGAAACTTATCAAAGACTGGGAAGATAGTGTTCTATGTCCTTCAGAGGCAAAGCATTTGGTAAACTCTGATACCTGAGGAAGCTTAGAAGCAGATATTATGTTTCAACTCTAAGGGAAGAGATTGGAAAATAGAAAGCTTTTACTGTTTTGGTTTCTTTCTTTCTTCCCCCGCCCCAACAAAAAAAGAGATGAGCACAGGAAGAAAATGGCTAGTTTTAGGGGAATTGAAAGAATCTATGAATTGAGGGAATATAGGATTTGAAGAAGAAACCTCGCTCCTGTTGATAAGAATAAACAATGTATATGCATGAAAAAACAAAACTACCGCCAAAGGCAGAGAGAGAGAGGAAAGCTGGAGAAAGACAGACCAAGAAAGAGGTGGTATTGGAGTAAATTTGTTTTAAAATAAATAAGCTATATTCAGTGGGAACCTGAGATCAAATTGTTTCATATTGCAGAAACATGTTCTTATTTTATACCAAATCTCTATATCCTCTTCTCTCTTTAACCTCACATCATTTGGGAGGGAAAAATCAATGATGTAGTTGTTGCTTTCTGAAATTATATGTCTTAGACACATGGATTCTTTGGGTCATTGCTTTTCTTCACTAATGGAAAATATAATGAAAACTGCATAATGGAAAGAACAATTCCAATGAGAGCAGGTTAAAGTGGTGCAGAATTTTAAACTCAAAATGTGAGCTATGGAGTAAGTATCTAGTATAAGTTGTCATCTCTGTAAAAATAAACATTTCTTCATATGAATACCATTGGCTTTAATTGTTTTCCTCAGTTTAGAATCTTCTTTCTTAATATCAAAAGATTTATTTTAATCTTAAGGAAAGAGAGCATCCCTAATGACTCTAAAGCTAGAGCACAGAAATTAAAAAGACCTGGCGTGTCGACAAGCTCCAGTCCTAAAATGTGCACCCGTGAGGAATTACCAATTAAGCATTGCTTATATGCATTAATTCCTGAAGGAAACTGAGAAATGAGTAAGCATATTAGTCAAAGTTTTAGTTAGACTATATATACATGGAAATGGCATAAATATTAAATATAAAATTATTTAAAAGTAACGCTTCATGGCATGTTTAAGAACATAAATACAGGAAGTGCGTGATGTCCCTGTTTCTTCCAAATGAAGAGAAAATCACTAGTACTTCCAGTCCCACTCAGGAATTTCTTCTGTAACTCCTCACTCACCCCATAAAACAACAACAAATGTAACAAAACAAACAAACAAAAAAACCTTGAGTAATTCATTAGTCACATTAACACATATAAAACACAGTGTTACTGAGGTAAATTCAGAGGCAGTTAGCCAGACAACATAGGGCTCAGAAAATAGACACAAAAAGTTGAAGCGTCTTGAGTACAGCGAGAGAAATCTTCCCAAAGCAGTAAGAAGCCAGAGCAAGCATTTTTCAATTACAGCTATGAAGCCTGAAAAAAGTCTTACAAATTTTAAATGCATTCTGGAAGTAGAGAGACAGATTCCCAACACATATAAAATTAGGGAAAACTATTCTAAGATATTAGAGAGGTTAACAAAGTGTGGTAAGTTATATATTGCTGCACATAAAAATTACCCTAAATCCAGCAGTAAAGCAACATTTATTATTGCAGTTTCTGTGGGTCAGGGTTTGAGATGTGGCTTAACTGCATAAGTCAGACTCAAGGTCTCCTATGAGACTGCAGTCAAGGTTAGGACTGTGTAGAGACCAAGTGCAGGCTGCTGCAAGACGTGCCACTTCAGCATGCAGGTTATTTCTAGCTGAAAACAATCAAGGTCCAGCTGACTCAGGAAGAAACGTTGACTTTCCCTCAATGCCTAAAAGGATCTAGAGAAAGGACCAGCTCCAGGAAAAGGGCTATCACTATAGACAGATAACCACATTATAATATCAATGAGGTATGATAAATAGGGAAGAACCTAGCAAAGTGTGCTAAAATTCCTCCCTGATTTCCATCCTTTCTGTGTGGCCCAGCAAACATTTGTTTACCAAACATTTACTTTGTCATCTTTCTATAAATTGCTTCCCCTTCTTTAAAGTCCCAGACTTCTATCTTCTTCTCATTAGTTCAGGATGACATATATGCCTCATTTTGCCCAACACTTGGGAAGTTCATGTCTATGTGGATTCCCCATACCTACATGAGTGAATTCATTTTCTCTTGGTAATCTGTTTCATGTTAATTTAATTCTTAGACTAGCTAGGAGAATCTTACAGGGTGAAGAAAAAATTTTCCTCTCCAACAACTGTTATCACCACAAGACTTGAATGGAGCTAAAAAAATCTTTTTTTTTTTTAAAGATTTTATTTATTTATTTGATAGAGAGATAGACCACAAGTAGGCAGAGAGGCAGTCAGAGAGAGAGGAGGAAGCAGGCTCTCCGCTGAGCAGAGAGCCCGATGCGGGCCTCGATCCCAGGACTCTGGGATCATGACCTGAGCCGAAGGCAGAGGCTTTAACCCACTGAGCCACCCAGGCGCCCCTAAAAAAATCTGTCTTGAAGATGGCTCACTCACAGGACTTTTGGCTTAAAGCCTCAGTTCTTTGCTGGTTGTGAGAAAAAGGTCACAGCTGCTGAACATATAGAGTTCATAAGGCTGTTTGAATGTTTATATGACATGGGATCTGGCATGTGACAGAAGCTACACTGTCTTGTATAGACCAGTCTCTGAAATCACATATAATGACTTCTGTTGTTGTTTTTTGTTTTGTTTTCTTTTCTTTTGTTTTGTTTTTGGCCAAACAGACCAATCCTAATATAATGTTACAGTGTAAGAAGGAACTACACTAAGACATGAATAGCCGGAGACAGAGATTGTTGGAGTCATCTTGAAATCTAGTTATCACATGGAGAGTCTATAATTCACTTTCACCTTCCTAAGGGAAACCTGAGGTGGTGTTGTCATAAACCAGAGCCTTTTTTAAACGTGGTAATGATATTTTACTACCTGGGAGATATGTGGGTGTGTTCTCATCTAAGAGTAGTTTAGCCGGCTGTGTCTGTCTAGATCAATTGTTGAAAATAAATCTGAAAAAAGGTGGGAGGGTGCCTGGGTGGCTCAGTCAGTTAATGTTGCTACTCTTGATTTAGGCTCAGGTCATGATCTCAGGTTGTGATATTGAGTCCCATATCAGGCTCAGTGCTGGGCTTGGAGTCTGCTTAGGAATCTTTCTCTCTCCCTCTCCCTCTGCCCTTACTCATCCCCTACCCTCTCTTAAAGGAAAGAAAACAAAACAAAACAATTCTGCAATTTATCAATTGCAATGTATCTGGCTAGAAAATTGAAGGTAACACACAGGTTTCCCTAGTCCTTCATGACTCATTAAACATAAAAACTCAAAAGCTCCATACTTAAACATCCTCTTCTGAATTTAGATATACTATAGGCTTTGATAACATTCATCTATTACTCTGAAATTAAGCCATGACCTACTGTGGTAAAAGACATCATTAAAAAGTTACATCTGGGGCGCCTGGGTGGCTCAGTAGTTAAGTGTCTGCCTTTGGCTCAGGTCATGATCCCAGGGTCCTGGGATCGAGCCCCATATCAGGCTCTCCGCTCAGCGGGAAGCCTGCTTCTCCCTCTCTCTCTCTGCTTGTGTTCACTCTCTCACTGTGTCTCTCTCTGTCAAATAAATAAATAAAATCTTTTAAAAAAAAGTTATGTTAATGAGTTTGGAGATCTCTCCAGAAAGAATGCTGAAGATTTGCTCAGTTTTTGTTTGTATCATTTGATATATATTACAGGTTGCATTGTGTCTACCAGAAAGATATGTTGGAGTCCTAACATCCAGTAATACAGAATGTGAATATATTTGGAAATAGAAGCATTGCAAAAGTAAATACTTAAGATGACATCACACTGGAAGAGGATGGGCCCTTAATACAATGACAGGTGTCTATAAGATGATGGATGTAATGATCCAGGGGGAGAATGCCATGTGATGATGGAAGCAGTGATTGGCATTATTCAGCTGCAAGTTCGAGGGACATCGAACATCACTGACAACACCAGAAGCTATGAGAAAGGTGTGGAACAAATCCTTCCCTAGAGCCTCTTAGGGGAGAATGGTCCTGCAGGTAGTGATTTCAAACATCTAGCCTCCAGAACTGTGAAAGACTAAATTTCTGATTGTTTTAAGCAACCCAGTTTGCGGTAATTTATTAAGGTAGCCTTAGGAAACTAAGCAATAAACACTAGTCAATTTTGGTGTGAGAGATCTATTATGTGTGTATCTGCTTTGACAATTCAACATTCTGTGTAATGCAGATTAGTGGCAGTAATGGGATTGTCATTCAGACTACAAATTTTAGTGGCTAAAGGATTGTGGGGTAAGAAAAAATGAGGGGGAAGAAAAGCCTGACAAGAATTTGATAATAGGATGTCTCCACATATCCTTTGTATGACGAGATGAATGCCTTGCAGTAGATTACACCAGAGAGTGTTACTAATGAAATACAGAAGACATACACTGACACCCAAGGGAACTGGCTAAGAGGATGGACAGAGAAGACCAAAACAGAGGGAAAGTCAACTAAAAATTCTACTTCTGGCTGTTACAACAACACTGATAAAAATAAAAGCTCTAAAGGAGGAAACTAGGATAGGAAAGTTATTTTCTCCCCTCAAATATATTGTTAAGAAGGAATTAAAAATTAATATCAAAACCTTGCATATGTCATTGGTTCAATCTTGTATATATGCTCATTAACTGAATAACTACTTTCCAGTTTCTAATAGGACTTCAGCCATCGTCAAATATTTATTTGTGGTTTTTATAAAATACAAGAGTAAAGAATCCCTCAGAGGATTAGTATGGATAGATAAGTGGAAATCTACAGCCTAAACGGCCATTTCTTTTCTTTTCTTTTCTTTTTTTTTTTGCCATTTCTTTTTACTCTGTCCCTTAGGGTGGGGGATACTTGCTGTTTTAAAGGTTTATGATTTTAAAAAGTAAAAGCTAAATAGATACAGGGTAAGCTATTACTAATGTGACCATTCATTAACCAAATCCTATAGCTGTAAGCAGATTATGATGCAAAGTGAAGAAGATTCAATGAAATGAAACATCAGAAGAATTAACAGATCACATTAAAGAGAAACAGTTTTATGTTAGAAGAATTTCCTGCAGTTATGTTTTACTTTTACTAATTAACAGATCCTTTAGGTCCCCAAAATATTATAAGTTGCATGAGATGGATGTGTTGGTTCTTTTTAAGATTTTAATAGTAAAAGGAATATTATTTGATCATCCTTGTCAGAGACAGTAATGTAATTAGACTTGGAATATGTTACACAGTATTCTTTGTATTGGACAATTACTAAATAACAGAGTTTATGCACAATGGATATCACACTTATACTAAATATAAAGAGAAATGTAACTCTAGATGAATTATGAACAATGTATTTTATCACTGCATGCCCAGTGCCCTCCATAAGACTTCATTTATAGATCTTGTTAACAATAATGATGATGATCTTTTATGAAGGGAAAAAGGCAATGTGTCTATTAGCCAGTCAGGTGAGTAAGGCTTTTGTAAACAAATGGAGTACAAAATTAATGCCTTAATCCTATCATTTTTAATTTCCAGAATAAGAACTTTCCAAATACCTCATCTTTCAAAAGATAAAAGGAGTAATTCAAGATTCTGTTCAAAGATGGAGTTTGTCAATGGGTTATCTTTTTTCATTTAACAAGGATTCCATTTAATCAACAAAGCATTTGTGAATAATGCTTGAAAATCGATGTATTTAATTCCCAGCAATTCCTTAAATACTTCAGTGTATAAAATTTTTAAAAAGAAAGAAATCTAAGCAATGGAATATTCTGACAGAAAATATTTTATACTTGCCTTTGGGATAAGATTTTTAAGATTTTGTTTATTTATTTGAGAGAGAGAGAATTAGAGAGAGAGCATGAGCAGGGTGAGGGGCTGAGGGAGAAGCAGGTCCCCCGCTTTATAGGGAGCCCGGATGTGGGGCTCAATCCTGGGATCTCAGGACCCCAGTATCATGACCTGAGCTGAAGGCAGACACTTAACAGACCGAGCTACCCAGGTACCCTGTGATAAGTAATTCTTTTAAAAAATATTTTATTAATTTATTGACAGAGAGAGAGCAGCAGCAGAGGGAGAGGGAGAAGTAGAGGGAGAGGAAGAAGCAGACTCCCTGCTGAGCAGAAAGCCAAAGTCGGGCTCCAGGACCTGGGATCATGACCTGAACCCAAGGCAGGTCAGCCACCCAGGCATCCTGGGATAAGTAATTTTTAATGACTGTTGATTCAGGAGGCTTTCAGTCTAATTTTCAGCATCTATAATGCATTATTATAATATATAAATCATTATAAAATGGAGTAAAAATTATTTTATATTTTAAGTATAAGACACAATCACTGTACTATAAAAAGATCTGGTAAAAATATATCTTTATATGAGAAGAAAAAGTAGAGCTACAAATAATCATAAGAGAAAATTTTTGATTTAAAGCTACCCAGCAAAACTAAAATAGTTATTAAGTAACAATTCCATTTAATTATAATACTTCACGATTAAGGCGCCATTGTTCACTCAATAAATCCATACTCTGGCCTCTGTCAATTCTGTCTTCATTATAGTCAACATAAGTAACATTTTTATGTGAGTCTTGCAACTATTTTTTTTTTCTGTCCATAACTTTAAAATTCAAAATCACTAACTTTTATTTCTAAAGTATTTCTCACATCTGTGCAGTTAAGATTTCCTAATGAAATAACAAAAGTCAAAATAGTTTTGACTTGCATGAATACCAACTCTATCTCAATAAAAACAGCATCCCAAGAGAACTGCATTGACCATAGGCTTTTGAGCTGATTTAGCTGCATTGCTAAAAGACCTGACTTTGCAGCAAGATTAAGGGATTCAGTACTGAAAGTCAGCTCCCATAGCTCTTTCAGCATTACCACTAGCAAATGTTACCCAAATCAGAAAGCTATATAGAGAGCCATGAGAGCCATAAGCCCATCAAAATCGTGAATACATTTATCTTCTGCAGGACTTTATTCTTGAATGCAAGAGTTGAAATGTAAATTTTAGTGTGAACAGATATATTTATATGTGTATAAATATACATGCCTTCCTAAATTTATTGTTTTGTTCAGTTTACCATTATAATCATCATAATTGTTGCAAAGCTGGTGTGTAATTTACCAGAGAATGCCAAAAGAACTTCCTGAAGATAAGTCTCATTGGAATTCTGGCAGAATGTATAAGGTATCTTTTAGGGAGTTTAACATCTTCCCTAATATACTTTAGAAAGGCAGCCCCTTATTAAGCCTGGAATTGAATAACTGTGTCAGGGTCTGGAATATACACTCTGCTGATACATGGAAGTAAAAGGATGGTCCTAACCCCTAAGTCTAGTGCATAAATGTACATGTATAAGCCACCATTTACAATATTAAGTGATAAATCTTATGTGGTGGAGGAGAATATGGATAAGATACACAGGCAATATTGACAATTTAGTAGAATAGAAAATGTACAGGAGGTAATATCTGAGCTCACTTTTGATAAATGAATGGAAATTTGCTAAAATAATGAGAAAGACATCCCTAGCAGGAAGAACTGTAGGAGCAATGATAAAAAGACCGGGGTCGGGGCACCTGGGTGGCTCAGTGGGTTAAAGCCTCTGCCTTCGGCTCAGGTCATGATCTCAGGGTCCTGGGATGGAGCCCCACATCGGGCTCTCTGCTCAGCATGGAGCCTGCTTCCCTTCCTCTGTCTCTGCCTGCCTCTCTGCCTACTTGTAATCTCTGTCTGTCAAATAAATAAATAAAATCTTAAAAAAAAAAAAAAAAAGACCGGGGTCTATGTAGCATGTTTAAGGGGCAAAAACAACTTAGTATTTCTGAAGTGTAAACAGAAAACTTGTAAAATCAAGATATAAAACAGGATAAGAAAGGAGGTCCTTAATTTTAAATGGCCTTGGATGCTGTGCCAAGGAATTTCAATTTGATTTTATAGATAATGGGGAGTCATTGAGGAATTTTGAAAAGGATGGCACTAGAGGTAGAAGAAACATCTGTCCCAAGTTAATGAAAGTCCAGGAAAGAGGAGCTTAAGGCAGACAAGTTAGGTATCAGAAGAGGTTGAAGAAAATAAAGATGTCATTTATGATTTAAACATTTGCATGAAAAGAATTGCAAGGACAGAAGATTTTGAGATGATTTCAAGCTTCTAGCTTATAACATAAGGTGAATTGTGTGCTGTTGATTCACACTGAAAATGATAGATTTGAAGAAAGTCAGAGTTTAGTTCTGGCTATGTTACATCTGAGGTAACTGATGGACCTATGAAATCAGAAATTTAGACATATAGGATTGGTTCTGGGGACAGAAGATGGAGATACTGATTGGAGATAAAGAAGTTAGTTGTTGGTGTATATATAGTAATTAACATCACAAGATTAAACTCCTAATAATTTGATTCATCAGTAAATGTTCTTATATATCACAAAACTATTAACATCATACATTATAATGTAAATATATATACATATATAATGTATATAATGTATAACAAATGTGAAAATAAAAACTAAACCATCACCAATATGCAATCTCTATTCATTTATTATGCATCTAATCCATGAAATCTCATATTGTACATTTCTTACAAATGTAAAGTCAGAAATATTTAATAAATTACTTAAGCACTTTCCAAACTTACAATAATTCATGTAGTCACATATACATAGAACATACCTGTCTAACTACACTCAAGGAAATATGACTCTTTCCAGAAGCCATGAAGGGACAGTTATTAGTCCAAACATTGGCCAGGAATCTATTTCAATGTTTCTAACTAATGGCATGATGGTCTTACAGTAATGTAGTCACACAGATATTGTTGAAAAGGGAGCTCAGACTAAAAGCATTTCTGTAGTTAAGAAAGGACTTTAAAGTAAAATGAATAGAAGTCAATAAGTAAGTTTTATTTAGTACCCGCGAGTCATCATTCTAAGCACTTTACATGTGTTGACTCATTTAACCCTCACTACAACTTTATGAGGTAAATACCATCATGCCTTCGTTTTATGAATGAGAAAACTGAAGTAAAAGCAAGGAATCAAATTTAGAGCAGAATTTATACACTAGCAAACACCTTTTAAACAGTGGCAGTCTGAGTTCAGATCCACATATAATCCTCTATGGTAGATCTGTGCCATTACTGAACTTTGATACACTCCACTGTGTTCCGTGAAGTAGTATCATACATTTCTGATAACAACTTTATCACAAATGAAAAAAATTAATTCATTGATGAATCCAAATTGATAAACCCACACAGAAATGTTTCAGAAGTCAATATTTTTTATTCTGTTACGTGAATGCAACCTCAATAAAGATAGACAGGGAGGGATTCATGTCTTCTATGCGACAGCTGTATCCACCATGCCTAAAATTAAATCACATAGTAAGTGCTTGAAAATATTTTTAAATTAACACATAATTAAACAAATTAATGAAGCATTAATGATTCAAAATATGGAAGTGCAGTCTCTTTTAATCAAATAACTCATATTGGCAAATACAAAATTTCCCCTGTAATAGTTTATTATGTAGAAAATGTGTTAACATTAACAAGTGGCTAAAGAAAAAAATAATGCAATTTATTTTTTAAGTGCCTAGATACTAAAGATACCAATTCATCATTTCAACATCTGAACCTGACTTCCAACTACTCTTTAAAAAATAACATTTTGTGATTTATTATAAAGATACTATTTTCTGAAGAAAATATATATAATAAAAAAAGGTAGAAATACAAAATTGAAAAAGAGCTTCCAATGCATCATCCAGGAGTAATCACTGTTAAACATTCAATATCTGTACATACAGCATCCATTGTATGAATGTAATTAAATTTCAATAAATAGGGGTGCCTGTGTGACTCAGTCGTTAAGTGTCTGCCTTCAGCTCAGGTCATGATCCTGGGGTCCTGGGATTGAGCCCCATACGGGGCTCCCTGCTCAGCGGGAAGCCTGCGTCTCCCTCTCTCACTCCCCCTGCTTGTCTTCCCTCTTTTGCTGTGTCTGTCTCTGTTAAATAAATAAATAACATCTTTAAAATTTTTTTTTCAATAAATAAATTAGGCTTATAGCATTGTATTGCTTTACTGTATTCTTTCTTCTCTTAATAGTGTACCATCAGAATTTCCACATGCCATTAAATATTACTTGAAAACTGGGTTTTGGTATATATAAAATTCCATTCTAAGAATATATGACAATAAATCTGACTTTTGTGATTCCTACTATTTCTTTTATTGATTTTTGTAAATAACAATGTATACATATATTCTTATATGTAAATACATGAGCATGTATCTAATTATATTTAGGAATAAATTTCTACATTTGGAATCTATTATTATTATTAAACTGAATGACTACCAACTCACTAATCATTAAATGTAGATTTCAAAGTCATAGAGAACTGTCTATTTAACTTTCCTTTAATCAGTAAAACAATCCTGGTATATTGGCAAAACTTAGAGGCATAGGCATTAATACTTAATAAAAACTAAATAAATGGGATTTAATGGTTATGATCAAATGTTATTGTTTTGTGAAGAGTAATAAACCTCTGTTCAGAGGTTTTAATTCTCTTCATAACTATCTGTCTACGTTTATTGTAATTATTTATTGTTAAGTTATTTCAGACCTGACTTTTGACCCAAAATCAAACTTTACAATTCTAAAATCTTGCAAAATCAAGAGTTCTTAAATTCCAAATCTATGAAAAGCCCGATACCTTCCCAGTAGATGGCAGAGATGACAATTTTAAAGAGAACCTGCATGAATAAACCTATTTTTAAATTCTTATTGTAAAATTCAACTGGATAGTAATATCTTAAAGTTCTTTTTAAAAAGTTCTTTAAATTTAAAAGTAGTGCTTTTATTCACATTTTTTTTACCCTAGAAATTATTATAAAATGAAGCAAGATTTCATCTCAGGAAATACTGTATTCACTAAAGGTACATTAGCTTTTATATATTAGAAGCACATAGTGGTCATTTTTTGCATGGCAAGAAAATTAAAGTTTGCACTGTAACCCTCAACTGATAGCTAAAGTATTATTTTCTATTCCATTTGCTTGGTTTCTTATCTCTTCAGTTGTGTGAAGCATTTTGAGAATGTCTTATATGTATAATTTAATATTGACCCATAAGTCATCTACTATTGAACAGTTTAACCAGATATGTACATGACTTAGTGTGAATGATTAATCCTCACATATACCTAGCATAAAGTGGCCTTTTAAAATTTTTTGTATTAAACCTTTGAGAATTGAAGGCATTTGTAACAAAGAAAAGGGGAGACATAAATACTTTAAGAAAATATGTATAATAAACCCGATGAAGTTCAGTTAAATTATTTTTTTAATTAAATTAATTTTTAATTTAATTTATTTAATCATTTAAAAGCAAGTGGAAACACCAAAAAATCACCACTTTACATCGTCTGGTAAACTATCTTTTCAGTGTTATAATAGTTCTTTGAATTCTACAGAAGTTTCCAAAGTTTTCTCTATAGACTATTAAAGCAGAAAAGTAGTCTTTTACTATTTTAAAGTGAAACAAAACAAAAACAAGGAAGGATTGTTGAAGTTCTGTAGCCAACAATTTTGAGGAAAGTTGGCTAAGCAGAACTATGTTTGAGACAGGGAAACAGAAAGAGTCTATAAAAATCTGTCTTTTGCTCCTTTTCCTGCTTCTATTTTTTATTTAAAGATTTGTATTTATTTATTTGGCAGAGACACAGGGAGAGAGGGAACACAGCAGAGGGAGTAGGAGAGGGAGAAGCAGGCCTCCCATGGAGCAGGGAGCCCGATGCGGGGCTCAATCCCATGACCACGGGGTCATGACCTGAGCCAAAGGCAGACGCTTAATGACTAAGCCACCAGGTGCCCCACCTACTTCTATTCTTGCTAGGACCTACACCCCAATCCCACTCTACACATGCCTCAGAATGCAAATAGCATATGTCCTCCTTGGAAAGGACAATGAGCTAATGGTCTTTCCAGAAAAGATAATATCTAAGGAAGGACCAGGTGAGAATGACCCAAGAAACTATCACATGTGTATTCTATACCACTGGGACTAGACATCTCAATGCCAAGGCCCCCTGGCTCCAATAACACCTGAGCCCTCATCTTTGTTCTTACCAGTTCCTGGATGTCTGAGGGATCATGCATATGAGACCACCATCCTCAACAAAAACTCGCAGATTTTCTCCTTTCCTTTCCGTGTCTGCAGGACATTCTGTCTGTTCTCTACTCTCTCTAGATCTCCAATAAACTGCTTTTACTTCCTGCTGGTTTGTGTTTGATCTCCATTCTATGCACAGCCAGGGACCCTCTTGGCTGATTCAGCAGGACCCCATCTGGATCCTCAGACCTAGCCTGCCGGCATCATGTTCTTTTAACTGTTGTTTTGAATCTCTAGTTTCTTTTCTTATAGTTAATATTATGTTTATAGCTGTCGTAAATTCTTAGGATATTTGTATCAATTATTTATTGATGTCAGCAAACCACCCCAAAACTTCGAATCTATGGATTTTTGAACAATTCTGCTCATCTGGATCAGGCTTTACTGATCTCTGGGCTCACCATGCTTCCCATCAGCAGCATGTCGTCAAGAGACTAGATAGTCTAGTATTCTCAGCTGCAACTTAACTCTGCTTCCTGTCTTTCATCCTCCAGCAAGCAGGCCTGGGCTTGCTGTGCTAACAGAGGTAGATTACAGAAAAGAGAATGAAAGAAGACTAAGCCTTTTGGGCCTACACGTAAAAATGACAAAATATCACTTCCACCATATTCTATTGGCCAAAGTAAGTCACAAGTGCAGCAAAGATTCAGGGGATAGAGGAATAGATTCCACCTCTCAATAAAAACATTTCTTGATAAAAGTTATATCATAAAAGATAGATATACAGAGAATGGAGTATGGGAAACAGTATTATAACCAATTTACTATAGAATTTGACTGGGAAACCCTTTTTTTCATGTCTTCCAAGATTGAAGTTGCAACTCACATTTTAGAAATGCTAATGTATAATGATTTTATACATTTGGTTTATCCAATAAATATGAATTTAGCACTATTTGAGTCAAGTTAACAACTAAACTTTTGGTACTTGAGGTGAATTGATGTGTTCTTTATTTTCAAGATGTGGGTCTTTCTAAATTAGCAGGTAATGGGATACCTGGGTGGCTCAGTGGGTTAAGTCTCTGCCTTCTGCTCAGGTCATGATCTCAGGGTCCTGGGATGGAGCCCTGCATCAGGAGCCTACTTCCCCCTCTCTCTCTGCCTGCTGTTCTGCCTACTTGTGAACTCTCTGTCAAACAAATAAATAAAATCTTTTTTAAAAATGAATTAATTAGCAAGTGAAAGTATAGTTCAATGCAGCTTTAGGTGGTTGCTCAGGTAGGTAGAGTGAACTGTTACATTGGTGATTTCCAATAAACCTCACTTAATGTTGTTTATACTCTTGTTTCTCATAGGTGGTGACTCTGAGGCTGGCCATGTGGTTTGCATAACAATGGGACATTGATAAGGTGATGCAGGCAGAGGCTTGGTAAGTGCTTGTACAGGATTTGTCTTCTTGAAATTTACCTTTTGGATATCTGGGACCACTATCTATGAGAAAAATTAAGCTAGCCACATGGAAGAGCCAATAAAGAGGAACCAGGGAATCAAATGGACTTCCAGACTTCAGAACCCAGATCCCAGTTGTCTTTTGTAAGTCAGTCTTTTTAATCAGCTCCAGCCATTCAAGCCCTAATGGGTTAGGCCACAGGCATCATAAAGCAGATACTGTATCTACTGTTCCTTCCCTCAAATTCTGACTCACAGAATTATTATCTTTACTTAAATTATTTCTTGCTTTGATATACTAAGCTTTGGGTTGGTATGGTATATGACAATAGATAACTTTAAGAGAAATGAATGCCTTACAAATAGCTATTAGACACATGAAAAAATGTTCATCATCACTAGCCATCAGGGAGATTCAAATTAAAACCACATTGAGATACCACCTTACACCAGTTAGAATGGCCAAAATTAGCAAGACAGGAAACAACATGTGTTGAAGGGGATGTGGAGAAAGGGGAACCCTCTTCCACTGTTGGTGGGAATGCAAGTTGGTGCAGCCACTTTGGAGAGTAGTGTGGAGATTCCTCAAGAAATTACAAATAGAGCTTCCCTATGACCCTGCAATTGCACTACTGGGTATTTACCCCAAAGATACAGATGTAGTGAAAAGAAGGGCCATCTGTACCCCAGTGTTTATAGCAGCAATGGCCACGGTCGCCAAACTGTGGAAAGAACCAAGATGCCCTTCAACAGACAAATGGATAAGGAAGATGTGGTCCATATACACTATGGAGTATTGTGCCTCCATCAGAAAGGATGAATACCCAACTTTTGTAGCAACATGGACAATATGGAAGAGATTATGCTGAGTGAAATAAGTCAAGCAGAGAGAGTCAATTATCATATGGTTTCACTTATTTGTGGAGCATAACAAATAGCATGGAGGACAAGGGGAGTTAGAGAGGAGAAGGGAGTTGGGGGAAATTGGAAGGGGAGGTGAACCATGAGAGACTATGGACTCTGAAAAACAATCTGAGGGGTTTGAAGGGGCGGGGAGTGGGAGGTTGGGGGAACCAGGTGGTGGGTATTGGAGAGGGCACGGACTGCATGGAGCACTGGGTGTGGTGTAAAAAACAAGGAATACTGTTACGCTGAAAAAAAAAATAAAATTAAAAATAAATAAAAATAAATAAAA
Organism: Lutra lutra; assembly: GCF_902655055.1. Lineage (NCBI taxonomy): Eukaryota > Metazoa > Chordata > Mammalia > Carnivora > Mustelidae > Lutra > Lutra lutra. Next base: position 110,019,967 of record NC_062285.1, read on the forward strand.
ATAAAAAAAGAGAAATGGATGCCAGAAGTGTGGTGCTATTATAACAAAAACCTAAAACATGGATTGGCCTTGGGTCTGGGAAGCAGGCAGACTTTTATATGTATATCATTTCTAATGCAAAACAAAGACAGATTCTAGGAATGGAAAAACCCAGAGAGAACCACCCCATTGAGTAGAACCAGTCTCTAGTCAAGGACAATTTTCTACCTCCTAAATAATACCCATCTGACAATATGGAACAAGATGAATTCGGAAATATTGTGGACCGGTGACTACTATGTTTTTCATGTTCCCTCACTATTTTTTTTTTTAAACTAGGAACGTCTTCTACCATTTTCTTATTACTATTTCAGCATTAAATATGGGGTGTGGGGGGCACCTGGGTGGCTCAGTGGGTTAAGCCTCTGCCCTCGGCTCAGGTCATGATCTCAGGGTTATGGGATCAAGCCCCACATTGGGCTCTCTGCTCAGCAGGGAGCCTGTTTCCCCATATCTCTCTGCCTGCCTATCTGCCTACTTGTGATCTCTGTCTGTCAAATAAATAAATAAAATCTTAAAAAAAAAGAATATGGGGTGTGTGGAGGCAGAAAACTTCCTTTTTTTAGACTTTTTAAAAAATTTTAGATAGCTTCCCTGTTAGTTCACAGATGTCTGGATTGAGAGGAGTCACACGTGAGCAGCTGCCCCTAAGGAACCACATCCAAGGATCTTCATTTGTACCTGAACCTAATTCAGATGATGGGAGCCTAAGCCTGATAACCATAAGCAAGTATGATATTCATACCACATATGATGTCAAGGGTCTTGAGATGGGAAAATGTATTTTGCATATGGAAGGGCTGTGTATTATTAGACTTCAAAGGATGGACTGAGGTGCATGGTTAAATCGATTGCTGCCACAAACCCATGCCCTCCAGTTTTCAGACCCTTATAAAGTCTCCTCCCATTGACTCTGGAGTCAGCTATGTAACTTGCTTTGGCCAATGGGACATTAGAGAGTATGACACCAGCAGAAACTTGATAAGCACATACATACTGGGTTTAATCTTCATGTAATGCCCTCTCTTGGGACTGTAAGACCACTCTTCTACAAGAAGGTACAAGCTAGCTACATGTAGGAGAGCTGAAGAACCCAGGCATTTTACTTAAACTAAATCCTTAAACATCTGGGTTCAACTAAGCTATAGCAGCCAGCCCCCACCTATTCAAGGCAGCCCACCTGAGATCTCCAACATCACAAAGTAGATTAGTTACTCCTATCCTCCCCTGCCCACATTTCTGACTATAAAATTTTGGATCAAGTAAAGTGGTTGCTATTTTAAGTTGCCACAGTTTGGGATTGTTTATAAATAACCAAAATAAATAAATAAATAACCAAAAGAGAAATAAATAACCGAAAAACAGTATAATGCACGTTGGTGAAGGACTGGAAATCACTGAGGAATCTGGGAAATCATCAAGTATCCGCAGATGCAACAGCAACAACAGGTAATGAAGAGTAAAATCCAGCTGATGCGGATCTGGAATACAGGTGAGGTTCAGGGGAGTGCGGTCCGGAGCTGAGGACCAAGAAAGAATCCTTGAGATGTCTTTGGTGCAAAATGGTACTGTATTAAAGCACGGGGACAGGGCAGAAAGAGCTGCTGCCCCAGGGTTGTGAGGGGTGGCTGATAACATTCTACGGGGTTGAGGGAGGTAAGGAAAAGGGAGGTTTCAAAAGGACTTTCATACGTTAAAGAAGACGCACATGTACCAGAGGCCTTGCCTTTGTTTTTCCCTCTAGCAAGGAATTAACAAGAAAATTGTCAGGGGACCTTCCTGGAGAAACATTACATTCTACCCACTTCCAGTATCTGTCCACGGGCTACAGGTTATAAGGACATTTAATTGTATCTACATTTCCTTCTGGGAGCTAGGCCATTAATAGAAAAGCTTCATTCTTGTAGCTTGCTAAAACATTTATAAACTGAGGGAGACTCAAGTCTTACAGGATTGTGACCTCAACAAGTTAACTATTTGTTTTTCCTTTAGGGTAGCCTGAAGTGCCTGAGGAATGTCACATATATTCCATGCAGCGGAGGGTTTGTGGGGTGTCAGCTCCTGCTTTGTCCTCAGCTTGCCTTCTGTTTCCTCATCACTATGACCTTAGGCTGCACCGGAGAGGAGTGCAGAGAGAGAGAGAGAGAGAGCGCACACAAGAGAGAGAGAGATCTAGTATCTTCTTTTTATCGGTAATTGGATAACTGAAACATAGCTCCATGACTTTGAGGTTAAACTCTCATAGCACACACAGCCTACCAAGTCCTTTCACATTATACTGTAAAATCCAATTACATTCCTTCTTATTTAGTATAGTCTTTATAAAATCCAGACAGCCATATTATAAACAACTTATATAAGCATATATATATATATATATATATATATGCAAGTTATATAAGCAAGTTATATAAGCAAGTTATATAAGCATATATATATATACACACACATATTTATTTACAAGGTTAAAGTAATTTAACTCAAAGGAGTAGACACAAAGAGGGATTACACAAGAAAGAGAATTCTTCTGAAGAACTCATACTATTAAGAGTACCTATAATATATAAGGCACTGTTTTATATTTGGATATTCTAAATTGCTTCTAACCCCATCCTGATCTGAGACCATTTTAATATGTAAAATTACATATCAAATAAAATGGAAATTTTTTAAAAGATCCAATGAGTGCTAAATAGTTTTCTTTTTTTTTTAGTGCTAAATAGTTTTCTATAATTTTATATCTTCTATGTCTTAAAAAATAATTTAATGTTAAATTTTAATTATTTATCTTTATAAATTATTAATAACCTATATCTACTTGTTAAATGATACACCTGTAATAAGTGGGAGGAAAAATGCTAAACATGTTGTCACTGAATACAAATTAGACATACCCATATATAAAAATATTAACAAGAAGAAGTTCATCAGTTATATCACATTTCCATGATCCATATTTATTAAAGAGAGGTTTTTTAGAGTTGTTTGTTTGTTTGAAAGACTAGCATAACCTACTAGTTAAGAACAAGAACTCTGGAGTTCAATCCATTAAGGTTCAAATACTGGGTCTATCACTTCATCGTATGACCTGTGTCTGATTCCAGAATGTCAAAATGGAGACAATATTAGCAGCTTCTTCAGAGCTTGGTAGGAGAATTATAGGAGGTAATACACTTAAGGCCGTCAGAGCTCTATCAGAAACAATCTCATATGCACTACCTAGGCATAAGCTATTATTATTTTTAGCAGATCGGTTGCTAAATTTCTTGTCAGTTTAGCAAATTATCCATCCGGTGCTCTGTATTCCTTTTGAAATTGTTAATAATTTCTTTAAAAGGAGAAGAAAACTAACACTTTTTGACTACCAGGCAATCTTTCAACAGCTTTACTTTTAGAAGTAATGTATTGACTGGTTTAATCATTACGACCACCTCTATGAGGCAGAAACCATTATCATCCGTTATCCTCACTTCAGAAACACAAGAATTGAGCTTCAACTGGGTTGAACAATCCGCCCAAAATATACCCCTATTTAAATAAATAAATAGTAAATGGTTCAAGTAAATGGTTCAAACAGGATTCAAGGCAGGTATGGGAGCTCTAGAACTTTCAGTCTTAATTCCTGTATTATGTGGCCTCTAGACTGTTCTGGATGATATTACTTCCATTTTTTTTTTCTGTCCAAATTATACCCTCTGAAAAGTATTGCCTCTGACAGTCTATTCCTTCCACATCTTTATCTTTGCAGAGGAGAGAGAAAGCAATCGAGCATGAAAGAATCAAAGGAAATGTTCAGACGGGCAAGAGAGGCGGGAGAAAGAAACAGAGGGATGTATAAATCACAGTGGTGGGCACTTAGGCTGTTTTAAGAACTGTCCATACGGGAGCAGCCAAGGGAACTGAGAAGTCCCCTGCCTCTGTGCAGTCTGTACTGATTCCAGAGGAATCATGCAATGGAATGATGACAAAATTAAAGAATCGATATATGTTAAATGAGTAATAAGTAGATAAACCAGGCAAAAGGAATCAGAATATGCCACGCCAAACTACGCTGCTTTGGTATATTGATTCTTTTGAGCTGAAGGCAACTGAGAAACAGCAGCTTCAGGAAAAGCTCTCTGTCATCCCCCTATCTGCCTAAAGGCAGGTCATGTATTTCCTGTTAGAAAAGTGCCCTCCCTGGACCAAGAGAACCAAGCACTCAATCACCAAAGACAAAGAGTAAATGCCAAGATGAGTCTGCAGAAACAGACCTTACTAAAATAACCTGTATCTGCCATTATTAGTTCCCCCCATATGTCTCCTAGTCACTTTCCCAGAATGTGCTGGCCTCAGAAGCCCAAACTCCCTTTCCTTTGCCTAGACCCTTCTCTATAAAGGTAGCACTTCCTGTGAAAATGATGTATAAGTCTCAAGTCTGCCCACTTCTCTGGATTTTTTTTACTTCTTTTCTATGAAGTCTCTGTGAACATAAAATAAAAAATCATTATAAAATTGTGCTTTTTTTTTTCCCCTTTCGTTAACTTGACTTTTGTCAATTTAATTTGCAGGTCCCAGAGAGTCAATTTCAAAAGGTGGAGGAAGTGGTTTTTTGGGGTTTTTTTTTGTTTGTTTGTTTTTGTTTTTTTCCTCTACTACAGGGTAATGACACAGAGAGGTCAGGGACATGTTATTTTGGAGACTCTCTGAGTAGACACAGAAGGTTGGGTTACAAGTAGGGGGAGAAGCACTTCAGCCATGGCCTGAAGTGAAAGAAATGTTATGATCTATTCAAGACCTAATAACAAGGAGACAAGCGTGAACAGAGCACAGTGAGCAAGGGGAAGAGATGAAGGATGTGAGGTTCTAGAAGGAGACAAAGAGGGGGGTCATGGAGGAATTTGTATACCAGGCTAAAAATCTTAGAGTTTATTCTAATTGTAATAGAAAGCCACTGAACATCTTCAAACAGCAGTTGACTCTACTTGATTTATGTATTTAAAAGAATGTTTTGCAGCACCTCTGGGTGGCTCAGTTGGTTAAGCACCTGCCTTTGGCTCAGGTCATGATCCCAGGGTCTTGGGATTGAGCCCTGCATCGGGCTCCCTGCTGAGCAGAGAGCCTGCTTCTTCCTCTCCCTCTGCCTGTTCTTGTGCTTGCTCTCTTTCTTGCTCACTCTTTCTCTCAAATAAATAAATAGAATCTTTAAAAAAATAATAAAAGAATATTTGTGTCACTCATTCGCGGAAGTCACTGTGAATATCTATCTCTGACAGAAATGCAGGCCAGTATGTAGAATCGTGTTTGTTAACTATTTTGTTGGGTGGGAGAAAGGAGCCTCTCACTTGAACAGACCTAAGTGCCCACCAACATAATTTGGAACACATCTTGCGCATAGAATCAGACCTTCAAATTCCATTCAAATTTAATGTCAATGAACCTTGAATGTATTTTCTTCCTGTACTGTTTTTTTTAAAAGATTTTACTTATTTATTTTACAGAAAGAGAGGAAGAGCAAGAGAGGAAACACAGCAAGAGAGGAAACACAAGCAGGGGGAGTGGGAGAGGGAGAAGGAGGGCTCCTAGCTGAGGGGCTTCATTCCAGGACCCAAGGATTATGACCCGAGCCCAAGGCAGATGCCTAATGACTGAGCTACCAGGTACCCTTTCTTGTACTGTTTTTGTTTGTTTGTTTGTTTGTTTGTTTAAAACTGTACCCCAAACATGATTTAGCCTTAACGATTTTAAAATGTAATAAATATAGTAAGGGTGTAAACTATCCTTGAGGTATTTTTTTACTAGAAAACAGCAAGTATTTATATCATAATACAGTAGTTTTTTATTAAAGATTTGATTCTTTAGGTTAAATTCATAACAGATTAAAGTAATGAGAATAAAGATAAAATTTTTAAACTCCTAAGAATTTTACTGAATCTCTATAGCCCTAAGTATATTTTAGTTTGGGGGGGGGTTGTTTTGTTTTCTTTGCTTGTGTTTTTTGTTTTGTTTTGTTTTGAGGTTTTTTGGTTAGTCAGCACACAGTGGGGACACAAAATGAATATTTCAGAAGTAAACCAGAGTTGTTTTCAGTTAATTTTCTTATAAAAGTCTTGCCTGAGGGGGTAGTTAGAAGTGTGCCATAGTGTTTGATTTTAATGCTAAATAGAAGTGAAATGATCTGTCCATGGTCATCAATTGTCACTACAAGAACTGAGAAAAAATTCCAGCTTCATCTTTCACTACATCAATGATATATGTCATTTAGTTGTGAAGCTGTGAAAAGTGTAATAAACCTTTCTGATAGATATCTGAATTTTTCATTTTTTTTAAACATTGGAACATATTTGACATTCAATATTATGTAAGTTTTAGGTGTACAGCATAATGATTCAGAATCTGTATATAAATTGCAAAATGATCACCACGATGAGTTTAGTTAATAACCATTGTCATACATAATTACAGAATTGAATTTTTCACTTTTTACCTGACTATTCCTATGCAGATCTTGGCACGCTACCTGATGGGAGGGCAAAAGACAAGCTGAGGGCGAAACAGCAGCTGACATGACAATGACCCTCCCCCATCCTCCCATTCCCATCCACTACCTCCCTCCCCCAGTTTAAGGGGGGATACATATAGGAAGCTGGGATAAGAACAAAGTGTGGGGAAAAACAAATGATCAACTGATAAAGACTACAGTCATGAAACTCCACGATAGTTTGTAACTGTCTTAATGATTTCCAAGAAAAACATAATCTTAGTAATAGTCAGACTTCCAGGAACCCATAGACTCAATTTCCTGGAGCTCTAATGTCACCTTCACCTCCAGAGGATAGAAAACCCTACATAATCAGTCACCCCTCACAATCTCAATGCAGCTCTTCCCACCAAGGGGTTTCTCCCCATGCTGCAATAAATATACCTTTTTGCATTGAAAAATGTCTCAAGAATTCTTTCTCAACGGTTGGGCTCAATGATCCCAAATCACCACTTAGTGTAGTGTACTGGAAAGATCACAAGAAGTTGTGACAAGAAATCAGAAGATTTTGGTTATAGCCTCAGCTACGTTTACTAGCTTTCCCACTTAGTGTTGCTACAGAACCTATGTCAATATTCAGTGACTTAAAACAACAGCCATCATTGATCACTATTGCTCCCAGTTCTCATGGTTGATTGGGCTCTCATTTGGGATTTCTCATACGTTCACTGTCAGGTGGTAGATGAGGATGAAGTAATCTCAAACGCTTCTTCCTTCATGCATCTGTTGATTGATGCTAGCTGTTGGCCATAACACCTGCAGGAGACATCTTAATAAAGCTTAAGTTTCCTCACATCATGATAGGTGAATTCCAAGGATCAGACAGAAAGGATATTACCTTTTAAAACCTAACCTCAGAAGCCGTATAGCTTCAATTCCACTATAGCCAAGGGCCTGCCCAGATTCAAGAGAAGTGAACATAGACACTTGAAGTTCTCAATGTCATTGTGTAAGAAGAGGGTGTGGAATGGAACACCTTGTTACAGTCATCTTAGAAAACACAATCCACCATACTGGCTATGTTATCTTGATCAAGTTTCTGAATCCCTTGGTGCTTTCATCCTCCCATCTGTAAAATGGAAATGTTAACTGCCTGATTAATTTCACACTGGAGTTATGAAAACAGATATTTAGATTTATAAGAGAAAGGGTAATAAATGTTCTTTTTTTTGTTCTTCTTTTTAAAGATTTCATTTATTTATTTGACAGAGAGAGAGAGCATAAGCATAAGCAGGGGAAGCAGCAGGCAGAGGGAGAGGGACTGGCGGATTCCCCATTGAACAGGGAGCCTGACCTGGGGCTTGATCCGAGGACCCTGGGATCATGACCTGAGTGAAGAGCAGATGCTTAACAAAGCCACTCAGATGCCCCAAGAGTAATAAATTTTCAAACATAGTATAAATGAAAGTTGTTATTAGGATATAAATGTTGTCTAAGTGATGTGACAAGGGAGAAAGAGAAATGGATTGAGAACATAGATTCCAACAACTTGTCAAGAGTTATTACTTTCTACTTTGGCAATGAATTGTCCATATGGGACATACAATGGAATTATCCCAATATTAAAGCAAAAAGAATCAAGCCCTATCAAGTTGATTCTGAAGAATACTTTACATGTGCATATTTGAAAACAAATTGTCATAAAAATGAAAATGTTTTATTTATGCTAAGAAAATGACTCCGTATACGATGCAACTGTCAAAATATGGAGAGCTTTCAATTTTAATTTTTCTAATGAAATACTTGGTGCTTTCACATATACCTTTTTATGCTTCAGTTGTCTTCATAGTAGAATTAAAATACTAATACTTTGTTACAGATATTATGTTAAATAATCATCAATTAGATTACATTTAAAATGACATCAACATCAATGGTAAATACATTCTGTCATAGAGATACAGTTGGAATTTGATTCTGAGGTAGGCCTGACAATGCCACGTCAAAGGCATGAAATAGTGACCGGATTTCCCCCCAGGATATCTTATTCCTTTGAGCATATTGGGAGTCTTAGATTTGTATTTTTTCTTTGTCATGAGTTCTGATGATAGCCCTATTTAATTCTGGCTTTCACTAAAGATGTTTTCTAGTGATTCATATTCCAGAAAAATGTGACAAATGCTATTTAACTGAGAAGCTCAGAGAGTAGGATCCTGGATCAGTATGGGTGCCTGCTTAAAATAAACAGGAGACTATATTTTCTTACTGCATTACCATTAGCTTATTGAAAAATGATAGGAAGAAAATCAATAATGTTCAAAATAAAAATTCAATTATGCTTTAAAAATAATTTTGGCTGAGCTATAAAGCAACTTTTTTAAAAAAAACTGTGTCTAAATAAGTAAGTGCAAATCATTCTAAAATAAGGACATGGGTTGACTACATATTCCATCCCTTTTTTAACTGGAATTTATACAAGCAAGACTAACTTTAAAGATTTTAGGGACTAGATGTGGTAGCGCGAACTGCGATTAAAGGCAGCAACTTTCAGTGTGCATGACATTTTTCTTGGGTCTAAGAAAACAAAAACTAGAAGTAACACAAGCACAGCTCTCAAGGACTTTATGCTCTAGTGTGGAAAGCAAACATTAAAACAAAGCAACCTGATTAATGTCTATAAAGAAAGAGCATGTAATGTAGTTCAATTGTATAATTATATATTAGATGTTTGTCTTACAATGGCAGAGACTTCTTTTCTGTTTATCAAACCAGTTTTGTACTCTTCTTGGGCTCACAGCTACCCCTCTTTTCCCTGACCCATTTGCAGGGGAATGTGGTCACGTGCCTGAGATTAAGCCAGTGGAATAATAGCAAAACTGAATTATGCCACTTTCAGAACTAGACCATGAAACTTCCCGTGGGCATCCTTTGTGGTCTTTCCTCATGCACCATTTTGATACAGATAAACAATGAAAGTTTCAAAGATATGCATAGATAATACAAAATCCCTTTAAGGTTTCCTTCTGCTTGACAAACTTTGGAGAGTTTGTTTCCTGACTGTAACCCTTTGACTTCCCTTTCCTTGGAGCATTTGCTTTAGAATATTTGTAATTATAAATTCTTCCTCTATCTCTTTCAGATATAAATCTGTTCCAACTCAAGAATGTGTTTGTCAGGAACCTGTGAGCCATCCCTTTGAAATGTAATAATCGAGAAAGATGGGGACTCTACATCCCATTCTCTGTTGGAGACTAAAAGCCTAATTTTTTTTTTTTTTTTAATTTTAGAGAGAGAGCATGTGCACTTGTGGGGGGGGAGGGGCAGTTGAAGGGAGAGAGAGTCTTAAGCAGGCTCCATGCCAAACACAGAGCCCAAGGCAGGGCTCCATCTCATGACCCTGAGATTATGACCAAAATCAAGAGTCAGATGCTTAACCAAATGAACCATCTAGGGTCCCCAGAAGCCTAACTTTTATAAGCACCAATTAGCAAACAAAGATGGCCTCATAGCATTGATAACATAGGCTAATTTCCTCCAATACTTCTCTATTAGCTCACTGTTGTACTTAAACACTTTCTGGTCCTTTTTTCTTTTTTTTTAAGGAGGTCAGGTGAGTCTTGTAATAGTCTTGACATCTATTATTATACTCTTGAATAGACTTCCTTGCCAATTTAACTTTTCTGATGCATTTTATTTTTTCTGACATAGGAAACTTGGGTCTCTATATTACCTCATGGATTCTAGACACAGTCTATATAGTAACAGCTGCTTGGGACTTGCCATTTTTCATAAATGAAAAATCAATTATCTTGTATGTTATAAAATTTGTGATGTGTTGCTTGGAACAGTGAGCTTCCCCTTAATATAGTCTCCAAATTATGCAAGCTCCTGGGAAGAGCAATTATTTTGAGGAGTGAAAAACAGATCATTTAGGATAAGGTAAATTTTGAAATCCTTATGCAGTACCCAAATGGAGATCCAAATTTCAGACAAATTAAAAAGATAAAGGATGTGTCCTTCCAAGAGTTGAGGTGCTTGAAATTTGTGAAACTAGTGTGATGGAGCACACACCCAATTTTAAAAGAGGTAATCAGTTGCAAATGAATTAGTGATAGAGCAAAGGCAAAAATCTTTGAACTTTAAAACATGGAAGAGTACTGATAACTAGAAGTGCCTGGCAGGGTCCATGGAAATTTATTTTAGATATGAATAAATCACCCACTCCACAGACTGGGGAGCAATGACACCTACTTGAAGTTTAACCCCTGGCATGACTAGTAGAGTGAGGACATGAGTCTTCAGATGCTCCCCATTTCACTGCCTGAAATTATTCTTAATGAAGTTATACTTTGAATTAGCCCAAATTGTAAATAAATATGATATTGATAGCAGAACTCACTAGATTACCTGTTTGAGTCCTGAAATAATCAGCAAGACAGTTTTGAGGGGATAAGACAAAAAATGGTAATTTTTTTATTGACCAGGAATGTAAGGGCAATTGGCATTGGAGCATCAACTTATTTAAGTCACAACAAGTTCACCAGTGATCAATACAAAATTTATTTTCCATACTTGAAAATGTAGTAGCAATTGGTATCTGGTAATTATCAAACAATGAGCTCTCTATAAAATTTTATCTGCTTTCTTTCACTAGATTCATTTTAGTTTTCTAATTAAAGATACTTTTCCCTTTTTCCATTATTAGAAAAGCAATCAACATCTTGAGATTGAGAATTGTATGTTAACTGTAAGATTCTCAAATGTTACATCTTATGATAATAGAACATTTATTGGCTCCTAGAGAGTCACATATAACTTGTTTGATGCTTCTTGCTGGAAAAATGGCAAGACTGTTTTGAAGCCCCAGTCACCACAGCACCTTGTCAATAGACAACTTAAAACAAAACAAAACAAAACAAAACAATCTGTTCATTGTTTTTCATTCAGCTGAAAATTTGAAAAGCAGAGCAAAATACAAAGCATATGAACTGCAAAACTATCATTTCTTTTGACACTATAGTGCAATGCACTGTACAGCAGTGTTAATTTTGGACCAGGTTACGGTATAATGAGCTCTGGCAATATTACATGTCATTCTATTAAGAAACACTTCACTTACACAGTAGCTAATTTATTTTTAAATACAGCTGTGCTAAGGTATCAAATAAAACTTAATAGGCAACAAGATAATGTTTAGAGCTTAAAGACAAGCAGACTGGCTTCAAATTTAGTTACTGCCACTTACTAGCTAGCATGTGACTTTGGTCAGGCTATTAAACTCCTCAAGCCTCAGTTTTTTTCCATCTTTAAAATTAGTATATAATAATACCTATCACATTTATGTAGGGGTTTTATTAAATAATGTATGTAAAGTGCATATTACCTTTCAATAAATAATTACAGCTTTTATTGGAACATGAATGTAACAAGGTAGAGGTGAGGCATAGGGGCACAATTAAAGTATTACGGACAGCATTTTAAACATTGCACAAAATTGTTTCCCTTCTCCTAAAAAATATGGCCTAACTTATAACAGTTTGCTATTAACCGACTCATGACCAGAAAATTTTGTTATTAATTTTGAAGATCTACTCAAATTGCCTCTTTGAGTAACACTCTCTTCTACATGCTGTGTTTTCTGACACATTTTCCCCTAATTCACAGATAGCAAGCATCCCCTTCATTGTACTTTCTTAATGTGTAGCTAATGAATTCTAAGAAAAGAAGTATTTTCAGCAATATAATATTAAGGTGATATTTTTCATCAAAGAATCAGTGTTATTTTGACAGCAGTTCCCCTGGTGTCTGATGGTTTATCATCCCTAGTGACACTAAAAATGCAATGTCATCAGCAGCCACAGGTTAATTGGAAAGATTCGTAGAGCACTAGTTCGACAAATAGATTGACTTCAGAAAGATACAGCCGAGTCCTTATTTGATTTTGCATGTTCTCCATAAATTGTAGCTTTATTGGTTCAAGAAGCTATATTGATTAAATAAAAATAAACACAATTTCTCCTACTTCCACATTAGAAGTCAAAGAAAATCCTATTTGAAACATGCAAGGATCTTGAGTTTGTCCAGATGCAAAGTATTAATGCAGCTTTAGGGGTAATGTGTCAATAATAAATGTGGGGAAATGGAGTGAGGATGGGAGGGTACTGAGTCTGATCAATCACCAAGTGATAGAAGTAAAAGAAAAGTCTTAATAAAGCAATGACCTTCTGTTGCTCAGCGTGTTTGATTTCTAAAACTAGCTATAGAGAATAAAATGAGAAAGTCCAGGACTGAGGATTAGAGTGTGTGCCATAACAAATGAGGCAAAGAACAGAGTAAAAGAGTGTTAGAGGCTAAATGTGTCCCCCACCTTCATATGTTGAAGTCCTAACCCCTAGTACCCCAGGACTCAATAATATTCGGAGATAAAGTCTTTAGAGAATGAATTAAGTTAAAATGAGCTCTTTAAGGCAGGTCCTAATCCAGCATGACTGTTATTTTTATAAGAAGAAATTTGGACACAGACATGCACACCCAAAGAGGAAAGACCATATGAAGACAAAGAGAGAAGACGGCCATCTTTTGCAAGTTAAGGAGAAAGGCCTCAAAAGAAATCAACCTTGCAGACACAGATATCTTGACAGACTTCTAGCCTCCAGATCTATGAGAAAATAAATGTTTTTTCTTTTAAGCTTTATTTACTGAAGTAATCTCCACACCCCACTTGGGGCTCAAACTCATGACCTCGAGATCAAGCCTCGTGTGCTCTTCTGACTAAGCCAGCCAGGCGCCCCAAGAAAATAAATGTTTAACTCACTCAATCTGAGGTACTTTGCTATGGCAGCCTTATTAAACTAATATAGAGAGATAAAGAAGGAGCAGGAGAGAGAAGAAATGGATGTCTCACTTCCTCCAAGGTCATCCTGTGCCACTGTTACCTTCTTCTTGACAAAAGGACCCTTATCTGGTCTCCAAAAACCGTAGGTCTTCAAAAGGGTATTTGTGGCATAAATTGTTCCTGATCTTTTGAGGGTCCTTATTTAAAATTCTCTCTGTGTTATTTTGGAACCAATCATTAACTATTCTTGTTTCTTTGGGAATTTTTCTATAATATTCCTCATCCAAAGGTAGAAACATTTGACTATTGAGTGTTGGAACAAAAACTCATGCAGGTTACTCACATTTTTATTTTTTAAAAAGATTTATTTATTTATTTGAGAGAGAGAGTGGGGGGGGGATGGGGGGGAGACCAGCTGAGTAGGGAGCCCAATAGGGGACTTGATCTCACAACACTGAGATCATGACCTGGACCTAAATCCAGAATTGGACCCTTAACCAACTGAACCACCCAGGCACACCTAGCTTGACCTTATTAAATCAATATATAGGTTAACCTTTTCAGATATAATAAAATTCCACGTCAAAAGTAATTATTCAATTATATATGTCAGTAAAAATTTCCTATTGTAAATTAGTTTGTTGGCACCCCAGAAAAATGAATGAAGGTATCTTATTAAAACAGTAGTATCTGCTGTTCTTCCATTTCTTGTTTTGTTTCTCTATCACCTTTACTGTCTTCCATCAAAGTAGATAACCAAAGTTTAAAAGTCTAGGGATTTTTGATGGCATTGAAAGTCTCAGAAGTAAAGTGATATCATAGATACTTTTCGTCTTTTGAATGAAAAACTTTTGTTGCTGTTTCTGAAAATCTGGGGGCTGAAACTGGCCAATGGGAGTGTTGACATAGTTAAAAATACGAAGTCCACAACAGCTTCACCATTCCCTAATATATTCAGTCTGATTCCAGGAGATAAGTCAGCTCAAAATTTCTGGGCCCTAAGCCAATAAAAAAGATGATGTTAGATGATAGTGCCAGGTTTGGAAGAAAAAGTGTCTTTAAGAATCAAGGAGGCAGAGAAAATGGATTATGGAATGGAAGAGAAGATTCTAAGTCACAGGTAATGGTTATCCAAGGACTGCTCCAAGCTGGACCAGGGGAGGTGACTTAATCTTTACAGAATGGTTTATGACATACGTAGGGAGGTGCTATTTCTGTTATAGAAAGACAGATCCAAATCTTGAACAAAAAGATAATCTATCCACTTACATGATGGAAAAGTTTAGGTATCATTTGATCGGTAGTTGAAATAATATCCCTGGATTCAGTTAGCTATTCTCTTTCAGTTCTGTGCACCATAACTTCAGTACTGTTCTCCAGCAAGCCCTCCCCTCTTGGTTTTAAAACAGCTTAAGTAGCTTCAAATTGCACAGGCTCTGAACTTCATATTTTAAAGGAAAGAGTGAGAGTCTCTTAGGCTCCGAATAAGGCTTTTCATGCATTTTATTAACATTGAATGTGTCCCATGTTCATCTATGAACCAATCACTGTAAACCAAAGGAATGTGCTGTGCTGATTGGCCAGACTACAGTAATAGGTATATTTATGGGTCTGGAGGATAAAATCAGCTTCACCAAAACACATAGAGTAAGATTGAAAGAAGTGATAGTTTTTAAAGCAAAAATGGTTTCCAGAAAGAATAAATAGATTCTGGGTGCAAAGATTTCTATATCCCACATCTAGCATGAAAACATAGCACAGCTGGACATCAAAAGAACATTGCAGACTTAGACAAAAAAGATGCTAGTAGCAAATAGTAAACAGGAGCTTACAAGTCATTATCTCATTTTTGGAGGTAGTGTCTAGATCTCCTGATTTCTGAGTGTAAGTCAAAGAAGATACCCTTAAAATGACTGGGATGAAATTCCCATCCAGCATAGGAGAAGTACAACTCTGAGATAAATCTAAATTGATTTAATGGTATATACAAAGTAATATTTCTTTCACACTTCACTTGTGGAGTAAGATTAATGTCCTTTCATGACTATCTCAGACTTGCTTAGTAAATGCTATCCCAGGATAATTTCTGAACTTTTGAGTTTAAATGCTATCACTGGAATCATGGAAAGTCACTGCAGAAATGCCAAAATTTGATGACTATATATGGCCTAGGATATTTTTCATTGTGACATATTCATAAATTAATGAATATACAAAGCTATAGCCATCTAATAATATAGCCATTTACTGAAACCTAGCTTACAAATTGTACTCTTGCCTCTACGGAGTCACATGAGTTTGAGAGCTATGTAGAGTGGATGGAGGGGGATGTTTTACTTAAAGACACAGCCTTTTTAAAAGAAAAAAATGAAAGAAGAAAACAAAATCTTGGATCATATATCACATGTCCTCTTAATACCTCTCTGAATTAACTTCTTTTTTTGGAAATATTAAAAATATACATCTGTACTTCAGAGAAAAGAAACTCTTTCGTTACTAGCATTAAAGTTGTGGTTTTAATGTAAAAACAATGAAAAACTATAAATACAGTCCCAACCATAAATATATATGGAACATTTTAGGTCCTAAAACATACATTTTTGCCTACACATTCCAGCAGAATAAATAATGAAACCAGATGACCTCCCGTGGTGACAGATGGGCTCAGCTTTGGACAACATGATTTTTACATTTGCTCTAAGCTAGAACGTCTTTAAACTTGATGAGGAATCAAATGAGAATTTTATTGCACAATATGATATAAGACTCAGTCATATAAATTGAGCATAAGCCTAGAGCATTAATTTGCAATAACTTGAGCTACATATAATTATACAAACACTTATTCTAAGTCAGTAAAGCAGAAGCAATTTTACAATATAGTAGTTCAGTTTCCTAGGACGGTACAAAGCTGATGGTTAGTTTGTTCCTGTAGTTCACAAGAATTTTTGAAAATTAATTTTCTTTCTTTTGGTAATTTGGTTAACTTAGTGGTATATTTCTCCAGGAGATATCTTCCATGCCAAAAGTTAATACCTTCAAAAGTCTAAGAAAGTATCTTCATCTGATTTGCTCTATGTCTGCATTTTAGAAATCAACTGCTCCCTACAGAGGGTTTATTTCATTAATCACTAGGTTTTATAGCTTTCTTTTTTCCTGCTGGTACCTAAGGCATTTATTTATTTTTTTTCTTTTTATTTATAATGTTCTGAGTCCATATATGAGGAAAAGTCTATAGAAATGAAAAGTTAGAGATTTTACATGTAGTTTTCATTACCCTTCAATATACTGAGATAGACTGCCAAACATTTATGTATTTATTCCATGGCAAAATACCCAATTTTCCTTTTTTTCCCCAAGTTATTATAGTTAGCTAGAAATTTTTTCATTTTAGTTTTAAATTGAATCATTGGAGGGCAAGTGTGTGTGTGTGTGTGTGTGTGTGTGTGTGTGTGTGTGTGATGGAATGATTTTCTACTACAATTTCCCTATGGGAACACTCTGCTATCAGACAAGTGTTTAGCTGCTTTCTATCAGATCATCTGTACCCAGTTATGGAATGCATAACCTACTTTGAATCCTGGTTGATTTTTTTATTAGGTTGGGATGTAGAAATAAATATCTTGGGTGCATTTTAAAAAGTATGGATAAATCAAGTAATTAGAAGGCTTCTTTTTTGTCTCACTTGAATATATTTACATATACAACAAATTTTTGTTTGATTAATTGAAATTTTTAAGCTAATTCAACAAATCGGCTTTCTTAATTTTTCTCTATCTCTTAGTCTTTACCTGTGCAGGGGAAGCTGTATCTAGTGGTGAATGAGAATACAGGTTCTTTAGGCAGGTCGCCTGGGTCTTAATGCTTATTTTGTACTGCATAGTTGTGTAAATCAGAACTGGCATGACACAAATGACAAAACCCAACCTAGTATTGTACAGAGAAAGAAAATTCATTGACTTCTATAACTGAAAGAGACAGAGTGTATCCAGGGACACAAAGTCACCAGAACTCTGTCATGCTCCATGCCCCAGCTTTTCATCCTTCTATACTGCTCTTATTTTCAGACAGTTCCACTCCTCATGCTATCAAAGATGGCCACTGGTCTCTCTTCAACCCTGCACTATTCCTATAACTCAGGGAAAAATATTTCTTGTGAATGACTCTGAATGGCTTGGAACTTTCTATATATTCCTCTTTGAAGTGAATCACAATAGTTGGATGACAAGAAAGGTGTGTAACATACACCCAGATACCAGAATAACAACTCCAGCTGGTTAAGGGGGCAGTTCCCAAAAGGGAAATATCGTAGACAATTAAAAAGGCATAGATAACTTTGCATAATAACCTTGAGCGAGTTACTTAACCACCATGAGAGTGACTCCCTCTTCTGCGTATGTATAGAGACTGTTACTTCTATAATAGTAAAGAGAAAGGAAGAGATCATTCATAGAACTGGGAGATTTCTCTTTTTTTAATTCTGGGAAAGAAAAGCAAAAGGGACCTTATTAACAATTTAATAGAGTGAATGAAAGCACAAAGAAAGTACAGAAAGTGTGTTTAGGAAAAAACAAGAGTGAATCGGTCACCCTGAAAGAACTCTGAGCTTGCAATCATTGGAGAAGTAAAAGAAGAAATAAAAAAATTAAGAGGGTGAATAGAGAGCATGTGTAAAAGGCAAGTGGTGTTTCTACTTCTTCCTCTTCCCTAATCCATCTATTCTACCTCCTTATTTCCTAGGTATAAGTAGCTAAGTTTTTGCTCTCAGTCAAAAAGAACAAAGTATTCTCTGGAGGAATGGCACAAACCACTGGGGAAAAATCAGAACAGGGTATTATTCATGGGTAGGGCAAAGCCTTTCCAATCTGGTTTGGGTCTGTGGTTCACTGAAGACCAGCTCTGCATTGCATAACCTAGAGTGAAGCCCAGAAGTAGATCAGTGCACGATATTCAGCTAGTTTCCCAGGCAGCCCCAATCTTCTAGGGAAAGAACTCCAGAGAAAATTAGAATACCATATACATACCCACAAAGGAAACCCATGCCAGTCACCAAGAATAATTAGCTTAAGTTCTTTTAAAACATGATGAAAGTCTTAAAAATCACTAGACATATGAAGAAAATCAGAATTATGAGAGGACCAAAATAATATAGCAATTCACACTACACAATATAAACAATTCAGGGAACAAAAGAAATTTTTTTAAAAAATCAAGCATCCTCAGGGATACTCAGGCCAGAATATTTTGTTCTCATAAAACAGCAACAGGATATTACTTTAAAGCAACAATTTGGGAATAATAAATTCTAACAAGAAAGAATGGATACAATAGGGAAAACTATCAAAAATAATTGAAGAAAATATCCCAGACTTAAGAATATTGCAAGTCTAAAGAGTTTAACGGTCCATACAGTGCCAAGAAGGGTGAATAAAAGATATATCATAGTGATATATCTTTATATACTGAAATAAAGAAAACATAGAGAATCCTATAAGCTATCAAAAAGAGAAAAAAGAAAATGCTGACTTTAAAGGAATGAGAATCAAACTGACATTATCCTTCTCAGTAGAATACCAGATGGTTGAGGACATCAGAACAAAGGGAAAATGAGTTTTGAACCAGATAGTCTATTCAGTATAACTATCAAGTTAGGAGATGAAAATAAATTTTTTTCCTGACAAATAATGTACTTAATCTCATTTTCAGATAAAATAATGCACCAAAACAAGCAATTAAAAATCAGTGGTTACCTACCCCCCACCAAAAAATAAACAAAACCCATTTAAGGAAAAAACATTAAAATTCCAAGATGACAGTTTTGCAGTCCAAATTAGAACAGATATTGGGTGGGATCAAAGAATAGCATCTTCATAAAAATAATGGAATAGGTCAAGCCATCAATAGTGTCAAAAGATACTGTTTTTGAAATATAAATTTCACTACCATGTAAATTAAAATATGTTAAAGATTTCATTTTCTCATTAGCTAATGAAATAAATAAGATGTTATATCCAGTTCAAAGAATACGTAATATAAAGGCAACCAAGAATGCTAAGTAAATTTTTCAGAATGCAGAACTTCAATATCCATAGGGCAATAGTCGATTTCATCCAGCTGACAGAATCCATTTATATTCTTATGGACATAAATGATTTACTTTTTAATCAATTTTCTACAACTTGAAGCAGTAAAAGACATCAAAGACAATGGAAGGCATAGTTAACCCAGCAAGGTGCTTAGACAGAAGTCCAAGCCTGTCTCTGTTGAATTGTTATAAAACCATCTTGCCCCCATTGATGTGCCCAGCACAATGGGATGCTCTGCCTGGCCTGGTCTGATCTGCATGCCAATTCTGGACCTAGAATTTAAGACAAAGCAACTAAATCATCACAAACTGATCTTGGACGTGGCTTATTACCTACAGAAAACTTGGGATGCTAGCACCCAGAGTGAAAATACATTAGTCAGTAAAAAGGAGATATCCAACGGGCAGATGGATACAGTCTTTCTTCTGTCTGTAGGAATGACAACTCTATGCTTATATGTATGTCTGTGTCCTGGGAAATGCAGAGGGCTGACAATAATCAAATGATAGTTTTATATACAGAAGAATATTGGATTTTTGTTCTCAGAAACACTGCATTATTGTAATTTCAATGTATGAATGAATGGCAAAGTAACTCTCAAGGACTTCACTGATTACTTGCAGGAAATTATTTCTCATACCTAAAAATAAAGGGCAATGGGATAATGTATCATTTGACTATAAGAACTAAATAAGAAAATAGTTTCTCTCTCTCTCTCTTTTTTACTTTTTTATTAGTCTTCATGCCTAACACCTCACAACGCTAAGATTAAGACCTGAGCTGAGATCAAGAATCAGATGTTTAACTGACTGAGCCACCCAGGGGTCCTGAGAATAGTCTTATTTCCATCAGCTCCTCACCATGATGCAGATACACCAACTCCACAGTTAGCAACATTTGGCCTATAATAATAATATACTTACCATGACATAGGACATATTGCAAAAAGTTAATCTAACTTCCCTTTCTGGTACACTACTTCCCACAACTCTCAAGCTGTCACATATGAAAGATTTCATCACCTTTTAAAAATTCTGTTCCTGGGACACCTGGATGGCTCAGTCAGTTAAGCATCTGCCTTCAGCTCAGGTCATGACCCCAGAGTCCTGGGATTGAGTCCCACGTCAGGCTCCTTGCTCAGTGGGAAGTCTGCTTCTCCCTCTGCCTGCTGTTCCCCCTACATGTGTGCACTCTCTCTGACAAATAAATCAAATCTTTAAATAAAAATAATTATAAAAAATAAGAACTCTGTTCTTTGTGCCTTTATGTTCTTATGCTTTCGTTTACACAGCTGATTCCTGTCTTCCAGCCTTCTTAATCAGGCAAATTGATAATCACCCTTCTTAACTAAGTATATGCTACTTCTTCTTGGGAATTTTCCCAGATAAGACTAGGTAAGTTTAGATTCCTACAGAGTGGACTCACAAGGCACAATTATTATTAATTGTATTATTATATTTTATATATTGTATTTTGTATTGTATTGTATTGTATTATATTGTATTGTATTGTATTATTGATTGTACCTGGTATATTTCCTCCCCCAAAGTTGCACTTTTCAATGGCAGGGATTGTGTTTTATTCATAGCATGATATATATGATATATAGAACATAGTAGTAACTCATAAATACCATATTTCATTAACTCTAAAATGTCATCTGACATAAGATGTACCATTATATTACATATCACTAAGAAAGAAAATAACTCTAGCAATTAGAATTCTTATTTTATACTTCTTTATAGTCTTTATCACATATTCCTGAAACATCTTTGAATTAAGTCTGACTTTTCAGAATCATTTCTCAACTCAGATAGATTGGTATCTAATTTTTCCATACAATATCAGCCTCTATGCCATGACCAACATCCATGATGCAGCATTTTTTTTAAAGGATTCACAACAATTATTCAGAATTTTCTTTCAAACTGTGGACATGCATTCTGCATGTTTTTCTACTGAGGTTTCTTGATCTTAATAGATCAAGGACTTTCATGCCACCTTCAAACAGTATTCAAATGTTTATTTTTTTAAGATTTTATCTATTTATTTGACAGAGAGACACAGTGAGAGAGGGAACACAAGCAGGGGGAGTTGGAGAGGGAGAAGCAGGCCTCCCAATGAGCAGGGAGCCCGATGCCAGGGCTTGATCCCAGGACTCTGGGATCATGACCAGAGCCAAAGGCAGATGCTTAATGACTGAGCCACCCAGGCATCCCACTTAAATGTCTATTGATGAAAATATCAATTGTTTACAGTTGTCCTGTTGTATTACCAAGAGTAACCACAATAGCACATTCATTAGGCTTAAGTATGTTCAAAATGACTAAGTAAAATAAAACTTACATTCTAGATTCATTTCTTTTTTCTGACATATTATAATAAAAACTATTTAACCTACAGAAAAGTTGAAAGATGTTGAAAAACAGAAAAGTGAAAGATGAGTATAGGTATACCCATATACCTAGTACCAGGTAATATTTTATTATACTTCCTTCATCACATACCCGCCCAATTCATCTCTCTATCCATCAGCCTATGTTATTTTTGATGGACTACAAAGTTAGTAACAGACATCAGTACACTTCCTTTTAAGACCTCAGGGTGAATGTAATTACCTAGACTTTGAGCTTTGTTTCTTTCGAGATAAAATTTATAAGCAATGAAATGCATAAATATTTAGTGTACCATTCAATGAGTTCTCACAAATGCATATACTTGTATGATTCAATCGAGATGTGAAATATTACCGCACCCCAGAAAGTCCTCTCATGTCTCTGCACAGTAAATCAATACTGCACCAACTCTCCAGAGACAAATAGTATTTTGAAAAAAATTTTTTTAAATTTACCTATTCTAGTCTCTCTTATAAGTGTAATCCTGCAGGGGCACCTGGGCGGCACAGTCAGTTAAGTGTCTGACTTGGTTTGGGCTCAGTTCCTGATCTCAAGGTCGTGGGATCCAGCCCTGTGTCAGGCTCCCTGCTCAGGGGGGTGTCTCCTTGGGATTCTGTCCCTGTCCCTCTGCTCTTCCCTCTACTCAAGTGTGCACGCTCGCTTTCTCTCTCTCTCAAATAAATAAATAACCTAAAGCAAATAAGTAAATAAAAAAGTAAATCAATGTAATCATGTAGTATTTATTCTTCTGTGCAACTTGTCTTTCAATGTTTTTGAGATTCATCCATGTTATTACATGTACCGATAGTTCATTCTTTTTTTTGCTGAGTAACATTCAATTTATAAATAAATCACAATTTGCTTATTTATTCTCTTACTGATAGATAGCTGAAATATTTCCAGAAAATTTAGGCCTTTATAAATATAAAGGGTTTACATATTCTTATAGGTGCTCTGTTGTTGCTGTAGTAAGTAAATGATGCTTTTAATTCTGTAGGACAAATATCTGGGATTGGAATTTCTGGGTAAATATATGTTTGGTTTTATAATAAACACACATATTTTCCAAAATAATTATAACATTTTAAACTCCCACCACCAATACAAGAGTTCCAGTTTCTCCACAATCTTGCCAATAGTCAGTGTTGTCAGTCTTTCTCATTTTAGCCATTCAGGTCATATGCAGATGTTTCTCATGGTAGTGTTAGTCTGATTTTTCATGAAGACTAAGTATATTGCACACTTTTGCATATGCTTATTGCTCATTCTTACATGTTTTATTTATTTTTTTTAAAGATTGTATTTATTTGACAGAGATCACAAGTAGGCAGAGAGGCAGGCAGAGAGAGAGAGGAGAAAGCAGGCTCCCCGCTAAGCAGAGAGCCCAATGTGGGGCTCGATCCCAGGATCCTGAGATCATGACCTGAGCTGAAGGCAGGGGTTTTAACCCACTGAGCCACCCAGGTGCCCCTTACATGTTTTATTTTTTTATTTTTATTTTTATTTTTTTTAAGATTGTATTTATTTTTATTTGACAGACAGAGATCACAAGTAAGCAGAGAGGCAGGCAGAGAGAGAGGAAGGGAAGCAGGCTCCCTGCTGAGCAGAGAGCCAGATGACTCAGGGCTCGATCCCAGGACCCTGGGACCATGACCTGAGCCGAAGGCAGAGGCTTTAACCCACTGAGCCACCCAGGTGCCCCACATGTTTTATTTTTGAAGCATCTATTAAAATGTTTTGCTAATTTATATTGTTGTTCATCTTTTTATTTCTGAGCAGTTGAAGATCTTCAGGTTCCTGGGTGGCTCAGTCAGTGAAGCCTCTGCCTCCGGCTCAGGTCATGATCTCGGGGTCCTGGGATAGAGCCCCTAGTCAGGCTCCCTGCTCAGCAGGGAGTCAGCTTCTCCCTTTCCCTCTGCCTGTGGCTCCCCCTGCTTATGCTCCCTCTCTCTGTGTCAAGTAAATAAATAAAATCTTTAAAAAAAAATTCATATTTTCTGGATACCAGTCCTTTGTCAGGTATAAATTTGGCAAATATTTCAAAAATTTTTTTTCATATCTGTGGTTTATATATGTATTTCTTTAATTATATATTTTCAATAA
The DNA here is from genome assembly GCF_902655055.1 of Lutra lutra. NCBI lineage: Eukaryota > Metazoa > Chordata > Mammalia > Carnivora > Mustelidae > Lutra > Lutra lutra. Next base: position 110,043,889 of record NC_062285.1, read on the forward strand.
ACAAAAGTTTTATTTGATGAGGTCTAATTTGTCATCTTACTCTTTTATGGTAATTGTTTTTTAATATCCTGACAAATCTAGCCTACAAGTCTCCCTCCCCATGTTTCTATGATTCATTATACGGTAAGTATTTTCAGACTATCTTGGACATTACGAATGATACATTGTAGAAGTTTTACCTTCTATAGTCCTCCAAAGTTGTTTTTTTTTTTTAAGATTTATTTATTTATTTGACAGAGAGAGACACAGTGAGAAAGAGAACACAAGCAAGGGGAGTAGGAGAGGGAGAAGCAAGAGGAGTAGGAGAGGGAGAAGCAGGCCTCCTGCCCAGCAGGGAGCCCAATGCAGGGCTCTATCCCAGGACTCTGAGACCATGACCCAAGTGGAAAGCAGATGCCTAAGGACTCCAGGTGCCCCTCCTCCAAAGTGTTTAATGTTTTGTTTTGTTTTGTTGGTTTTGGTTTTTGGTTTTCGTTTTTGTTTTTTTTTTTTAACCAGGGACTTGACTCAACTTGACCATTAAAATTGAAAATTCTTGTTTCCCTTTTAGTGGAAGATAGGTTAAATCTTGGATCAATTCATTTGGCCTTTCCTGGGCTGCTTGGAGCCTTTCCCACGCAGACATGCTTGGGTGTCAGTTGACATATTGGCAGTGTTTGTACACAGAACTTCAGTTACTCTCTCTGACTTTCCTTTTCCTAAGATTTCACCTCTAGCTTTCAAGTAAGTTTGGCCCAAACCCCGTCCTTTTCTTCAACACAGCAAGACAGAGGGTTTTCCATTAAACTTTTAACGGACCACATGTATAGTCTGGGACCCACCCTTCAGGTAAAAGCTATAAAAATAAAAAATTCAGCTAGTGTCATTCTCTTTTTCCAAGTATCATGTGTTTTTCAGGTTCTACCTACTTTGGTTCACTCTCCCCCTGCAGGTAGTTATTTTACATATTTTCTACCAGGGTTTGTGGTTATTATCTACGGTATGCTCGGTCCAACAGAAGCTGTGCAATCATAGCTGAACTGGAACTCATACATTCATTTCTTACATACACTTCTATGTAATTAACCTCTTTCACCAATAAAACACATTGTGATACAGCCTGATTTTTCAATAGGATTGGTAATAATTTTCCTGTTTTCATAAATCTAATAGAAAAGACGAGGTTAACAGGATATGACCCAGTAGTGGAAAGATTGAAGTATTTTCAGAAAGAAAAGATGTTGTGTTGTTTTGTTTCGTTTGATAAGTTTTTGCCAAATGTGTGAAAAATCCAAAAAACAAGACTATTCTTTGTTCTTTTCTTTCTTGGAACTGGACATATTTCACATGCCTAATAGGTTTTATGTACTTTAAAAATTTCTCAGTTATCTGATAACCACTTTGTTTAAGGCCAATGCCTTAAGAAAAAGATACCAAATGTGTCAAAAAATTATGACTGAAGAACGTTTTTGCTTCTCGCATACTTCTATATACAAAATGGTTTCTTTAAGCCCTTTCGTATATAAATCTTTAACTTTCTATAAACTTAACAGGGGAACAGTAGAATATTATTACAATAAAATAAATAATACAAAAGCCAATGAATCTGCCATAATTAGTTATTTTTTATTTAAGTATAGCTGACATACAATATGATATTAGTTTCAGGTGTACAACATAGAGATCTGATATATATACACATTATGAAAGTATTGATCTGTTCTCTTAGCAATTTTGAAGTCTTTCATACAGTGTAGTTCCCATAATCACTATCCTGTCCATTACACCTCAGAACTTCCTCATCTCGTTGCAAGTGTGTGCTCTTTAACATCTTTCAATTGCCCCACCATTATTGATTTTATATACCTAATGCCAAAACATCTGATCAAGAGTGAACCTATCAAATTTATACATCTGTATAAATTTTACCAAAAATTAACCAAATATATCTAAAGAAGTATCTGAATGTTTTAACATACTATGTAAAAGTTGTTTTGGATTAGTCTTTGCAGCAATTCCACCAAGCAGTCAATTTTTTCGAGTACCCAGCTGTGCAGGCAAGAATTTATACAGAGAAGGGTTACTAAAAGTTTTTAAAAGTGAAGAATGATAGACACGGAGACACGGAAAAAGAGAGCACAACCATAAGAAAGAAAACCACAAGTGCCTTTTTTTTTTTTTTAAGATTAAGACTGGCATTTGGAAAGAATTAGAAAACAGGAAAGAATGTTATGAGATTAAAAAGTTTAAAAGGTAAAAAAATAATGAAATGCAAATAAATGAAAACCAAATAAGAACCAGCTTTGCCACAATGAAATCAAATACAATTTACGAGGGGGAAAGAACATTACAGAACTCACTTATAACGAAGTAAAGCCCATCACAGGGCACTTGAATGTAATGTCCAGTTGATACAAGTGCTTCGTTAAACAGAGAGCTAACTGCAGGTAAAATTGGAAAAAATAATTAGGACTAAATTGGTTAGAATATAATTTTAAAAGATACGCACCAAATGAAAACAGAGGTAAATGGTCTATAACAAGATGAAATAAATGGTGCTTGAAATATACCCCTTCTAAAAAATACAGCTTGGAAGTTGACAGTGTAAAGATATGCTCTCACTAGAGAGAGGAAAGAATACCATTTGACATTCATTGCTTTCCAAACTTCAATTTTATTATATTTACTTCCCTGGCCTCATATATGTAACTTAAATAAAAAACAGACTCTTGTTTGTTCCTTTTTTCTATAAGAACTTGTTGTTTAGATAGATTTGGAATGAAGTTATGATAGAATGTAATTTTTTTAAGCCTATGATGTTAAAGAAGGCTTCATTCTGAACCCTACGAGAATTGAAGAATGGAATTTTCTATCTTAAACGTATAAAAATGAATAACCCCAATCAAATAATAAAAACATAAAAATTTTTAAAAAGTGTTCCATTTTGAAAGACCTACAGAGAGATTTGGTTCTCACACACACACACACACACACACACACACAAAATCTTGGCATTTACATGCTCCTAAAATTTCCAACCAACTACTGTCTACATTTGATTTATGGACCTGCCCTACATTCCATTACCTAAGGTAGATAAACTAGGTAATAAATGATTTTAGCATCATTCTTCAGTATTTTTTAGATAAGAACAATAGAGCAAAGAAAAATGATGGGGTAAAAACTTCCAAAAACAAAAACGGAAGTAACTGTATTTTTTTCTAAATATCTGTTCTCTCTTTTATAGTAACTGGAATGGTATCACTGTTATTGCAAATCAGAAAAAGTCTCTGTGCTGTAAAGCATAACTAGACTAATGGATATATTGCATGGGCAGTGTATCTATGTAATATATGTAATATACTGTGCTGCTAAAGATGGCAAGTTCTGAGGCCAGACATCCTGAGTTCAAATCCTGTCTCCAAATGCTTCAGCAAATCATTTAACTTCCTTATGTCACAACTTTTTATCTATGCGGTGGGGATAATGTTATCTCAGAGGTTTATCGTGAAGTTCATGTGTGTGAAGTGCTTACAGCAGTGCTTCCTGTATTATTACTGCTACAATTATTTGTATATAACACACAAACAAGTGGAATTGAAATCTAAAGTTGTGGATATTATAAATTATTGAGTATTTACTTATCAACCTTTTCTGGTCTTATCAGTATGTGATCTTTGAAACCAAGACAGAGAAGGATAAGGCACGTGGAGAAATGCCAGAATCAAGGGGGGTTTTGTTTTATTTTGTTTTGTTTTCAAAATACACCTGCCTAGAAGTCATATAAAACCTGCGGGAAGTCGAGAGGAGAGGTAAGTTCTGTGTGTCACCTTTTCATTTCCAACCTTTGAGATCCATTTTTCTAGGATATAGATTCCAGAATGACTCACCACAGAGACTGTCTGATACTAATCATTGCAACCTTCCTTTCCTGTTTCTCAACAGATAGTCCAGGAGAACAAGACTTTGCAACTTTCCTGTTATTCTCTCCTCTAGAGAGGCAAGGAGAAGAGGAACTTAATAGCTCATGCCCTTCTCTATGTCTTTTGCTTCTCAAAGTTTATCTACATTATAATATTTCAGAACCCTGTGACTCTTCATCTTTGACAATAACAGTAAGCATTTTTTTTTACATTCTATTGTAGATCAAAGTAGACATTTGAGTTGCTAGCTTTAGATTTAAATAAATAAATAAATAAACAAACAAACAAACAAATAAATAAATAAAAAGCTTGGTGCACCTGGGTGGTGCAGTCCACTGAGCAACCAACTCTTGGCTTCAGCTCAGCTCCTGGTCTCAGGGTCCTGGAATCAAGCCTGAGTCAAGCCCTGCATCAGTCTCCAAGCTTAGCATGAACTTTGCTTGAGATTCTCTCTCCTTCTGCCGCTCCCACTCATGCTCTTTCTCACTTTAAAATAAATAAATATATCTTTTTTAAAAAATCAAAAAATATTAGTCAGTACTTAATGATTATTGGTATGATATTTTGTGCTTGCTCTAAGAAAAGGAAAACAAAAGTTTTTAGCAGCAAAAAAGTTGAAAACTTGAAAATCTGTGACTAAAGATATGATTAAGAGTGGGTCCATATCCGTGGCAAATACATATCATGGCAAATGGTAAGATTTCATTTTTAATGGCTGAAAAATAATCCATATATATGTGTGGTGTGTGTGTGTGTGTGTGTGTGTGTGTATCTTTTTTATACGTTCATCTGTCATTGGACATCTGGGCTCTTTCCATAGTTTGGCTATTGTGGACAATACTGTTATAAACATTGGGCTGCAAATGTCCCTTCAGATCACTATGTTTTTTCCTTTGGTGTAAATATCTAGTAGTGCAATTGCTGGGTTGCAGTGTAGCTCTATTGTTAATTTTTTGAGGAGGCTCCATACTGTTTCCCACAGTGGCTGTACCAGCTAGCATTCCCACCAGCAGTAAGAGGGTTCCACATCGTCACCAACATTTGTTGTTCCCTGACTTATTAATTTTAGCCATTCTGGCTGGTGTGAGGAGGTATCTCATTGTGGTTTTGACGTGAATGGAACTAGAAGGTATTATGCTAAGCAAAATAAGTCAGAGAAAGCCAATGATCATATGATTTCACTCACATGTGGAATTTAAGAAAAAATAGAGGATCACAGGGGAAGAGAGGGAAAAATAAAATAAGATAAAAACAGAGGGAGACAAACCATAAGAGACGCTTAACTATAGTAAACAAACTGAAGGCTGCTAGAAGGGAGGTGGGTGGGGCATGGGGTAACTGGGTGAGGACATTAAGGAGGGCATGTGATGTAATGAGCACTGGGCATTAGATAAGACTGATGAATCACTGAACTCTACCTCTGAAACTAATTGTATTCTATATGTTGATTAATTGCATTTAAATAAAATAAAATTTGGGGGCGCCTGGGTGGCTCAGTGGGTTAAGCCGCTGCCTTCGGCTCAGGTCATGATCTCAGGGTCCTGGGATCGAGTCCCGCATCGGGCTCTCTGCTCGGCAGGGAGCCTGCTTCCCTCTCTCTCTCTCTGCCTGCCTCTCTGTCTACTTGTGATCTCTCTCTGTCAAATCAATAAATAAAAAAATCTTAAAAAAAAATAAATAAAATAAAATTTAAAAAAGAGTGGGTACATATGCTCTCTTCTTAAAAATGCTATCAATAATATTCAAACATGGTTTTCTGTTCTAAAAATAATTCACAATAAATTTGGGTCATCCTTCTTATAAGTAACTTGTGCAACTAACTGTCTGTATACGTTGAGTATTATAGCAGGTCATCTTTTCTATGTATTTAGAAGGCTTGTTAAATGGAATCTTTAACTTGATCAGGGATTCAGAAATTCTATTTAATATCTACTCCATGCACTGATAGATATTACTACGTAAAAATCCTGTGTGTTTAGATGCAAGTTATGATTTTCCCAACCTGTAGCAAGTGTATTATTGCCTGGAACTAACCATAACTAAAGTTAGTGTTAGCCTAATATATGTAATGGTTGCCAAAATGTTAATTCCATTTGGTTCTCTGTCTATTTTGGGTCTTATTTACATGGTTATGTATGGGTCCTTCATCTATTCATTCAACAAAATAATTTATGAGCCTATTATGTACTTGGCAAAACTAAGAAGAACAAAGTACAGTTCCTGTTCTCTGACTCACTGAGGAGGAAGCCTGAAAATCACTGGGAAGAATGTCTAAGCTCTATATTATTAAAAATAATAGAAGGCAACTTTCAAAGTTGGCTTGCTTGAGGGTAGGATTTAATTAGGAACTAAGACCTAAATGTGGAGAGGCTTCTTTGAGCCCAACATTGTGAGATAATCTTCTCCCCTGGGTTCTAGGATACTTTAGAAGCAACAGTCATGGGAATCTCAACAGAGTGAAGAAGGAGAGAAGTAAATGTTTCTTTTGAATAGATTGAAGAGGCACTTGGAAAGAATTTTGGTGTAAGTAAAGGAAATTTACTGAGGAAAATCCATAGATTTCATTTAACCAGTCATTTAACAAATGGTTTTGAGTGCCTGTAAAGTTTGTGAAACTACACTAACCCTTAGGAAATGGAACAAGAGTCTGTGTTCCAAGAATTTATAGTTTAGAAGAGGAATCAGACAAAGTGTATTTATACATTGTGATAAGTTCTGTGATAGAAAGGGAAAATAAAGAAAACTAGTAGTTCTTCAGTCTCTACCTTGTTTTTGTTGTTATTTGTGCTCAGATAACAATAGTGAGTGAAGCAGGCTGGCTCCCTGCCTTCATAGCTGAGGAAGAGATACCAATCAAATAAACACACAAGTATACAAACTGACACAGGCCACAAAGGAAAAGTACAATGGCTCATGTGAGAGTATGTAAGGGGTTAAGTGAATGAGGTTGGGCATTTAGGGAAGATATTCCTGAATAAATGATGACTGAGCTAGAAAGCAAACCATCATAAAGAATTAACTAGTAGGGACGCCTGGGTGGCTCAGTTGGTTGGACGACTGCCTTCGGCTCAGGTCATGATCCTGGAGTCCTGGGATCGAGTCCCACATCGGGCTCCCAGCTCCATGGGGAGTCTGCTTCTCCCTCTGACCTTCTCCTCGCTCATGCTCTCTCTCACTGTCTCTCTCTCAAATAAATAAATAAAAATCTTAAAAAAAAAAAAAGAATTAATTAGTAAAGAGAGATGGCAAGTGGGGGTGGGAGAAGTAGGACCAGCCCAAGAAAACTCTTTTAGCTCCAAGGAAGATAAGCTCCAATGGTCTGATCTAACACCTGCTAGAGCCTGAGTTCTAATCCACCATATGGACCCAAAGTTTATGGTCATTCTCCTTCACCTTGAAAATGAAATGTTGAAAGAGACTATAGAAAACCAATAGCGATTTATCTGGGGAGAAACCATTCCTTGCGGATTTCTATATGGAAACTTGTTTCCCACCCCAACCCACCCCACCCCCGAGCCTTATAAACCTGGTGGCAAAAATAAAAGGAAAAGCGTGGAGCCTGACAGATTTTAGGAGACCAGGTGGTCAAAAAGTAAAGTGTATTACATGGCAGATGTAGAGTGAAGAGGGAGGCAATTACAGTCAAGGAAAAGCAATGCAACGTTCACAGTGAAGAGGCCAGACACCCACAAAGCAGCAGCAGTAACACAAGACTCAGGGATGGGCAGGGAGGGATTTTGGGGATTGATTTAGCAGGCCCTTGGACTGCGGCAACCTGATGCTAAAGAAATTGTGTTGAAATATGAAAACACGGCAATATAAAAGCTCCAGCATTAACTGGATTAATGTTTTTATTAAGCAGTTTACAAATATTGGTTGAGTTCCACTCTCTTCCAGGCACTATTCTAGATATTAGGAATAAAACAGTGAACAAAAATATAGTCTTCATTCTATTGGAGAAGATTTATAAAAGCAAATAAATCATAGGTATGGCAGATGAAGGGTAATTGTTCTAGGGAAAAATGTGAGATGTGGGGGCCACAAAATTCTGGGAGTGGGCAGTTAAGCATGCTCTACTGACACTGTGGCATTTAAACAGGGGCCCAGAAGAGGGGTGTGAGAAGGGGCAAGGGTTCTTAGAGAAGTACGTTCCAAGCAGAGGAAAGAAACATTCAACATCCTGACTCCTGAGCTTTTTTGTCTTGAGTCCAGAGATTACGTAGGTGGGTAACACGAGAGAATAATCATAATGATGATTCAGGTAGTACTTACTGTTAGGCACTGCTCTTAGAGAGATTTTTAGAAATATACTCAAGTAACTCACTGCATCTTCACCCCAACCCTATAAGGCGTGTCGTGTCTGGACTGAGCAGGGAGCCTGACATGGAGCTTGACCCCAGGACTCTGAGATCATGCCTGAGCCCCAGGCAGACCCTTAACCCACTGAGCCACCCAGGCGCTCCATCATCATCTTTATTTCATAGAGGAGAAAAGGAAGAAAAGAGAAGTTTAGCAGCTTGTCCAAAGTCCCACAGTTACTGTGGGGGCATTTCTTGGATTTAAATCCAAATGTTTTGAGTTCATGTTAGTCTCCAGTCTTTCTCACATCACATCTCATCTGACCTGGGCCCTAACCACAGCTTCTAACTCTGTCTTCTCTGCCTTCCTTTTCCAGTTTTAAAGGCCTTTGTGATTATCCTGGGCCCACCTGGAAAACTCAGGATAATCTCCCTATTTTAAAGCCCGCTGATTAACAACCTGAATTCCATCTGCAAACTTATTTCCCCTTCGCCATGTAACATCTTCACAAGTTCTGGGGTTTAGGACATCAATATTTTTGCAGGGGGCATATTTCCGCCTCCCACAGGCTCCAAATCTGTACTCTCACCACTAATGACTCAACCCTTATAAATGCGGCCAGAACATAGATGGTTGCTGTTTGGGTCAGCCAGACTGTCTCTTAGCCTCTACATAGTCTAGACCAGAATGATTGAAGCCAGACGAACTTGGGTTTCAGAAATATGTTTTGAGTCTAGTCATAAATTCAATAGGTACTGAGTTGAAATATAGCAGCCAGGATGCTACTCATTCCATTGGTCTGGAATTTGAATCATATGCAATTATTTAAAACACAGCTTTATTACTTCTGTATTTCCAAAATATGCAAATATTCTTAATTTTTTAAAAAATCTGATAGTGGGGGCGCCTGGGTGGCTCAGTGGGTTAAGCCGCTGCCTTCGGCTCAGGTCATGATCTCAGGGTCCTGGGATCGAGCCCCGCATCGGGCTCTCTGCTCAGCAGGGAGCCTGCTTCCTCCTCTCTCTCTGCCTGCCTCTCTGCCTGCTTGTGATCTCTCTGTCAAATAAATAAATAAAATCTTAAAAAAAAAAAATCTGATAGTGGGTTCATTTTCCACTTCTTTAGTCTTACTGGCTTTGGTGTAACTTGTTTCTAGCAGCCTTTTCTCAATCTTTTTCTGTGCATTCATTCATTTCTTTTCTACATGAGAAACTCCAAATATTATTCCTGTCTGTGTTCTTCAAGAAATATAACAGTAAAAAAAAATTGGGTGTTTATCTACCAAGATAATTTCCCCCCAAAACTGGGACCATTTACCTCTTCCTAAATATGTCTTATACTTTGTCTTATGTGTGACATTTCCTCACAATTCTCTCATTTTCTCCAAAGCTCTGCTGGTTAATTCTACTCCCCTGTCAAGGCCTGCTTCTCCTTCTCTTACCAGCTTTTTTTTTTTTCTTCTTTATGAAGCCACATATTGTATTTTGTCATAATTTATTGCTACCTGTATACATTTTTATGTATTCCTTACCAGATTTTATGTGTAGCAGGATGCGGATTTTGAAATAATTTCAATTAAAAATAAATGTAACTTTAAAAAATATTTTTGTTGACTCTGTACTGTAGTTTTCAAGTTTTTCAGATATGTAAAAATTTCTTGTTATAATTTTCTAATACCCCATTACTTTACTGAAATTAAATTCATATATAAATGACCACTTACCTATAAAAATAATATAATGTGTGTTTTTTGGCATTTGCAAAATAAAAAAAATAAATAATTTACAATAGAAGTTTATACCAAAACACTGCTTTCTTTCCTTATGTTAATCCTACACAGGATGGCAGTCTACATTAAATGATATATATGCAATGGTGAAAGAGTTGAGTCTATACGTAGAATAACAGTGGACTCATAACCACAGATGTTGACCTATACTGTATATATTATCTTAAATATTATTATTTGACTCATTATTATTTATTTTATGGCCCACAGTATGAAATACTCTTGGTAAACTCCAAAACAGAATAGTGTGTGCTTTTTCCTTGATTTTTACAATAGTTCCATTTCCACAGAATTCAGTGTAACTTAAAATAACAACAACAAAAAAATCCTTTGTGTTTATATGTAACGTATAGGGGAGGTTCTAGTCTCGAGTAATTATAAATGAGTTTTTCATCTGCAAAATTGACTTTGTACCTGTTTAGAAGTCATAAGGACACAGTGAAATTATGTTTTGCATGATACTCTCCCCACCATTCCAGGACTTCTAGCTCTCTGATGGAAGGCCCTGAATGCTAGCAGGGAAAAGTAATAGGGACAACCAGAAACCTACTCCACAAAAGCTCTAATTCCTGTTTGGCTCTCAGCAGCTAATCTGATTTTCTGAAGACCTTATATTAAGATTAATTTTACTCTGGGAGAAGCACCCCCACAACACCATCACCATTCAGAATATAATGAAAGTGTGTATGTATGTACGTATATATGTATTTGACAGAGAGAGAGAGAGAGAGGGAACAGAAGCAGGAGGAGTGGTGTAAGGGAGAGGGAAAGGGAAAAGCAGGCTTCCGGCTGAGCAGGGATCCCAATGCAGGGCTCTATGCAGTACTCGATTCCAGGACCCTGGCATCATGACCTGAGTCAAAGGCAGATGCTTAATGACTGAGACACCCAGGCACCCCTGCAAATATTTCTTAGTAACTGGAAAGTGCTTGAAGACTGGCCCCTTCCTGTTCTCTAGGAACTAATTACTTAGACAATTGTTTAATGGACCAGTAAGGTCTATTTCAAAAGAAAAAGAGAGTATTCTTATGGAGGGGTAAAAAGAATGTGGGACAGAACCCCAGCACAGCATTCCAAATTATGATTCAGTACAGAAGGGAAAGACATGGAATCTCACTGCTGGGGACATGCTGACTGAATGAAACATTCATTCATTTGTTCATTTAAAATTTAGAGATTAAGGTTATTCTGGCCTGCTGTTCAAAGGACCCGGGATATAAGACACTTGATTTTCTTCAGCCAGGCTGACCACCGAAGCTCAAGTACTCTTCTAAACCACTGTCTCACTTGTTAACTGCTCCAGTGAAGCAAGTGTGCCTGGAGATTTTACTGTGATGTCTGTCTGGCTACCCTTGAGTACCTATCTCCACAATATATCAGAACACATGTCAGCCTAAAAAGGGCTCCTTGATATCTAGCCATTTGATTCCAGTGGTTGGGGGGGGAGGGCAATTCCTATATCTGCCTCTGGGAGGAGAGTGAAAAGCTGAGTACATTGAGACCCTAGATGTGGGATATAACTAAGTCCTCTCTTCATAAGGATTATGAATTCTTTGAAAACCAGAGGATAATTTATCCTTGTAATCCCACTGCTACCACCACAACCACCACAAAATCCTAACACACTCTGGCCAAGAGTAGATGCCAAATACATTAGTTTTTGAAACTGATTCTTTCCCAGCTTTCTCTTGCTCTCTCTCTTTTTATCATTTATTCTCCTTTGCAAAGAAATGGTGCTATAGAGTGTGACTTTATAGCATTGTTTCTCCCTAACATTCTGAGATTTTTCTCCATCCAAACTGTTGATAGCTTTTCAACTCATGTGCATGCATCAAACCATCTAATAACAATTCGTGTGTATGTCCAAGTGTTACGTTTTGAGCACAAATAGGTACCTTAATAAATATTTGTTGAACTGGATTTTAATTGATTACAATCATTGCCTCCATGGTTTTTTCTTCCTTCTGCATTTTTTTTTCATAATTTGCATAACTAGACTGTTGAAAATTTGTCCCTAAGTGCCTTTCACAACACTATATACATTACAGGATTCAGTACTAACTCTTGAGTGAATTAACAGATGAATGACTGAATAAAGTAACTACTACATGTTAGGCAAGAGACTTAGCAAGAGACCCAAAATGACCTGCATTTATCTCTTGTCTTGTCAACTCTGAAATGACTGCTTTGATTTAATCATTACTATAATTTCAGAACATAATACGATGAGGTTTTGAAGTTGAAATTGGAGCCTCTTTTTCTTTTGTATACCTACTTGTTTTTGTAGCTGAATCAACAGAAACAAGTGCACATCTATCTTTGGATCTTCTGAGCATGGTCTCCTGTGCCACAGACTATGGAAATAAGTCAACACTACCAGATGACCTAGGTCAGGAAACAACACACAGACACTAGTTTCAAGTCTGTTTAGCAAATCTTTGCATCAATAATCATCTGGCCATGGCAGTGTGGGCAATCTCGTCAGCTCTGGTGTTGCTGAAATGCTATATAAAGGAAAATATAAACCTCGTTGGATCAAAAGTAAGCAACTATGAAATAGTGAGCTCCTGATAGACCACAAGTGTATTTAAGTACAAAAACAGCATCCCACCATGTTATTACTTGAGCCCGCTGTGTGAATTTGCCTTGAGCTCAGCTAGAATTCCACAGTGCTAATTTCTCATAAGCAGAACTCTAGGTACACATCTTTTGGAATAAAAGAAAGAAAAGAAAGAAAGAAAGAAAGAAAGAAAGAAAGAAAGAAAGAAAGAAAGAAAGAAAGAAAGAAAGAAAGAGAGGGAAGAAAATTGGAGGCAGGAGAGGAGGAATCTCAATACCTTGGTGTTTTTTAACAAGCAAACCAGTTGGACACAATCATACTCTAAACATACTTGGTGAAAAGATCATCATATAAATGCTGGGAATAAATGTCTAACTGATTTGTTTGCCCTTGCTCACTTGGTTAAAAGAGCACTCAATCAGCCATAAACACTGGACAATGTTTTTTTTCTGTCTAGAGAAATGTAAAATGGAAATTATTTGTCACAGTATAGCAATGCAGAAAAGCTAAAATATCTTTAAACTGTCCCCACCTCTATTTTTTAAAGGGTCAGCAAATATTTATTACCCATCTAGTTTATGCTAGGAATGTTATGTTTGCTTAGTATGTACCTCTGAAAAACTACCACTATCCTTAAAGAATTTATGTTCTGATAATAAACTCAAAAACAAAGAAAAATTATGTATGTGTATATGTGGGAGTAGGGAGAAGAGAGACTGATGAAGAGAGAGGGAGGGAATGAGGGATATAAAGTAAAGAAATGTAATAGACTATTACAATAAAGAGCTGTGAGGACAGAAGTTTGGAGTGAGTGCTTCTTTTATTGGAACAGTTACAAACCTCTCTGAAGTGATACCTGAATTTATATGCACTCATTCATTTACAAAACCCATGCCATGGGTTAGGAATTTTTCCAAGAGTTTGGCAATATTTATGATCTCTGCCATTACTATCTTCTACTGATGGTGGAGAAGAGGGGTGAGAACCAAGAAATGACCAGTAAACATAATAAATAAGTAATATGATAGAATGTGATATATGCTATAGAAAAGTAATATAAATAAGGGGCATCAGAAGAGCTGGTAGAAAGTTGTCATTTGGATAGGAAGGTCAGGAAGCCTTATAGAGGGGACAATCTTTGATCAAGTACTTGAAAGAAGGAAAAGATCTGCTGTGGGATATTTGGAAGAAGAGTATTCCAGGTTGAGGAAACAGTGCAAAATTTGGGGGGTGGTTTGTTGAGGGGGAAAAAAAGGCAAGACATAGCAAGGAAGCCAGGATGACCAGAGCAGATTTGGAGAAGGTCAGAGAATTAGGGGTTGGTTCCTTCTGAATAAGGAGGCTGTAACTATGTACCAAATTGATTTTCCCTCAAAAGTGGTTCTCTGGGAGGAAAGAAGCTCTGAAAGCAAGAGGTGCGCCTGCTCAGAATGAAATTCGCCTTCTCTCTCTTGACTTCTTAAAAACTTTCATTCCAGATCCCCATCCAGACACCTCCCCAGACACACCTGTAACTATGCGCACTCTTGGCAGAGAAAACCATTCGTATAAGTCAGTGGTTCACCTCCCTGGCTGAGACTCACAATCTTACTAACTGCCCACATGTCGAAGGCTCACTGGGGTGACTCGGGATTGACATCCGGGTTATGGCCCTGGCCTCTCTCGGCTGAAAACCTCCCCAAAGCATCTTCGACAGGCAGTCAGGTATAGGATACACTGCGTTAAATCCTGGCTACTCAGACTGTAGTTTAAGCAATAAGAGCATTATCTGGGAACCTGTTAGACGGGCAGAATCTCAGATCTCATCAGATAACTATGGAATCAAAAGCTATATTTTAACGAGTTCCTCAGGTGATTTGTATGCACATTCAAATTCAAGATATACTTCTCCAAATCATTCCCTCAATTCTCGATTTTTTTTTTTAACTTAGTCTGAGAAGATTTGCCGAAGTACTTCGGACCTGTTTCTTAGATGGAAGCAAATGTTAACCAATAGAATAAAAGAATCTCCCCAACAGAAACTCTTCATGGAGCTTCTTATGTAAATCTGTTCTGGTTCTCATAGTATTTTTATAATCTGGAAACAATTTGTTAAATAGTTTATGTGAAAAAAAATAGTTATGTGGCCAGAAATCTATCACACTAATTCTATGTAATTTGATATCATGATTATATAATTATTTGTTAATTCACTGGAGAAACATTTTTAAAAAGTTTCTCTGAAACATTCTTGAAATTGATTTTTTTTTCTTCTAGCTTGGAAATATGAGTGGGCTCTTTTGCATGTTTGAAATTAGAAAATGATCAAATTCATATAGGAAAAAATTTAGGGAATATATTTCTCAGGGTCTGGCAAACAATTTAACTTCTTTTCAATTTGTCCTTTTTCTCTCTTCGTATTTGATCAGTAGACATGAGTAGTAAACTTACACGTTCAGAATCTTTCTCCACATAGGTTTTAAGAATAAATAACAGCCTATAATTGAAATAAAATATTTTAAATTAAACAAAAAATTGAAGGAAAAGTACTTAGGGTTTCTTCATTATAAACATTATGTATATATGTGTATTATTCTTATGTATATATTTCATATATATATACCGTGTTAAATGCAGTGATATATTCAACAAAAATAATAAACTTCAAAATAGTATATAATTATACCCACTAATTTCCACAAATGTCAGAGTGACAGCTCACAAACCTCAAAACCACGACCAAGGAACAAAAAATATATATATCAGAAAATATCTTTCTCTTAGGGTCATGGCAAAAGGGACTTATAATCCTGATTGAAACATCACATCTGGAAGTAAAAATATTACAGAAGTAGCAACCTGTGGTTGACGATGAATTGAAGCCATTCCCAATGACTCACATTTGTTTCTGCATGGTCAGCCAGTTGAAAAGCTGATTAGTCTATTTAATATCCAATTTTGAAGCTGAAGGTGTTTCTTCATCATTAGGAGTCCATGGTTTATGACAGGGGAGAAATCTCAGTTGAAAAAGGACAAGGTGGGGCGCCTGGGTGGCTCAGTGGGTTAAGCCTCTGCCTTCAGCTCAGGTCATGATCTCAGGGTCCTGGGATCGAGCCCCGCATCAGGCTCTCTGCTCAGCAGGGAGCCTGCTTCTCCCAATCTCTCTCTGCCTGTCTCTCTGCCTACTTGTGATCTCTCTCTGTCAAATAAATAAATAAAATCTTAAAAAAAAAAGAAAAGAAAAGAAAAAGGACAAGGCTGGTTTGTTAAATGATACTTCTTCTAATTCTATATGGTACACTAAAAGCTATCGCATGTTGGTAAGGTTACCTCTAATGATGAAAGTTGTTAATTGAGCCACAAATCAGCCAAATAAGTAATTGATTCAGGAGAGCAAAAAGTACATAAATTGTTTTGCAAGAAACTCAGAATGCTGTTACAAGTTTTTAAAACTGGCCTGCATCTTCTAAAGGCAAACTTGATTTAAAACATTGTGAGATAGGGCGCCTGGGTGGCTCAGTGGGTTGGGCCGCTGCCTTCAGCTCGGGTCATGATCTCAGGGTCCTGGGATCAAGTCCCGCATTGGGCTCTCTGCTCAGCAGGGAGCCTGCTTTCCTCTCTCTCTCTCTCTCTCTGCCTTCCTCTCTGTCTACTTGTGATCTCTCTCTGTCAAATAAATAAATAAAAAATCTTTAAAAAAAATAAAATAAAACATTGTGGGATAAAATATACCACCTGTAGAAAGTGTTCCTTAAAAATGAGTAAATTTTTCTGTCTTTCTAGAGAAGTTTTATATACAATATTTCATTTTAGCAACACTGTAATTCTGTGAATTTAGGACAAAACCTTATTTAGGATTGCCTCAGGGAAAAAAATCCTCTTTAACAATTTATTAACCCATCTTCTATCTGAATGTGTACATCCCGATTTAATTCTTGTCCAGTCACTTCCACATCTTCCAAAGACCCAGTGGTATAAGGGAATGAAAAGATAAAAAGATGCATGCTCTCTGTATTTTGATCTATTGGCATAGATTCAAAAGGAAATGCCACTAATTCTTTCATGTTTAAGGCTACAGAAATTGTTTATTATAGTTAAATTAAACTGTCCTTATTTTAACTAAAACCACCAGAAAGGCTAATATATAGTCATAATAGCAGAAATAAGAATAAAATGAGAGGTTTTCATATGGTATTAAAGTAGTTTGAATAATTCAGGCAATTTTTTTTTTAAACTGAATTACCTTGGTAGAACAAAAGCATGGGTTGTATCTCTTTTCTTGAGTTGCAAGGAAATTGGAAAAATAAGGAACTAACTAATCAATGACTATCTATTTTTAGCAATCCTAAACAATATTACCAAACTTTCTTCAAAATAAAGTCATTGCAAGACCAGAAATACAACTTTGATTGAGTCACAATCAAGAGGATGTCATCTTGGGGAAAAAGATTCTGGAAGGAAGTTCAAATATATTGAAGACAATTTTTAAAGGAAAACAACTTCTTAGTGACACCCGCGTCTTTTGCCCTATTTTAATAGTTCTTGAGCTTGGCTGCGCACTAGAGTTGCACATGTTATTTAATAAAAAATGTAGAATTCAAAAGTTAATCCCTGGAGATTCTGATTCAGTGGAGTTCCTAGAATTGGAAAAATTTTTTAAAACTCCTCAACAGACTCAGATGGGACTGGTCTACATATAAAGATATAGGATCTATGGGGCACCTGGGTGGTTCAGTGGTTAAGCCTCTGCCTTCAGCTCAGGTCATGATCTCAGGGTCCTGGGATTGAGTCCCACATCGGGCTCTCGGCTCTGGATGGAGCCTGCTTCCTCCTCTCTCTCTCTCTCTGCTTGCCTCTCTGCCCACTTGTGATCTCTCTCTGTCAAATAAATAAAATCTTAAAAAAAAAAATCCTAAAAAAAAAAAAGATATAGGATCTATGCCAAAATATGAAAGTCGACAGAATCATGTAAGGGAGAGAGCAAACCACCACCACCACCACCACCACCAACAACAACAACAACAACAACAAAAACAGGTAATATATAACAACTGCCTAAAAATCTATCAGTATTGTATCTGTCGTTCCTACTTGAAAACTTAAATTACACTTTTTCTTCCTATAAGCTATTTAACCTGCTTTAGGCCATTTATTATCTCAGAGATCAACCCTATTAACCACTAAGTGCAACGGGGCACTCACGCCAGTGTCCTGTGGTAGAAGGAATAATTTCAGGCAAGAAGAAAACCTCAAGTAAATATCTCTGCAATTGTTATTTTCCACACTCCATTATGCCATATTTATTTTTACTAGTTTTTTGTATGAGATTGCTTCATCTATGATTATTTCAAGATTCTGCTTAGGTAAGGAAGAAATATAGTGTTTGGTATAGAGATTTTAGGGCGTTTATAAAAAGCTTATTAAAATTTTTTCTAGATTATTTTCTGGTTGCTGGAATTATGGGTGATATACTCTTATGATTTCTTCTGTATTTTCCAAATTTCTATATAATGTATTTGATTTGCTTCCATAATTAGAAAAAATTATGTATTAAATGGGAATTGTGAATGGTATGAACAATGTTATAATCATCAAAAATATCAATACCAGTAGATTAACTCAGGTGACAAGATAAATTAGTGCATCAATAGTTTGTGCATTTTTATTCTTGATAACTCCCCTTTATCAAGTCATAATTTTGGGCTCCTTTGCCTCAGAAGCAAAGCAAATATTGCTTGCAGCCTGCCTATTCTACTTTTCTCTCATGCAAAAATTTTAGTTTATTGAGAATTTAAAGACCTAAGGTTGGGGGAGCCTGGGTGGCTCAATCTGTATGTTAAGCATCCCTCTGACTCTTGGTTTTGGCTCAGGTCTGAATCTCAGGTTGGCCCTCCCTGAGCCTGTGGGGAGCTCAGAGTTGGCTCTTCCTCTAGGTTCCCCTCTGCCCTTCCCCCTGCTTTATAAGTAAGTAAGTAAATAAATAAATAAATAAAATTTCAAAATTTTTTTTTAAAAGATCAAAGGTTTGAGGGAGAACAGAAGGAAATGGGTCTTTGTTGGGGGAGAGAATGAGCCAAAGACAGTATGGAAGCAAGATCCTTTGCAACGTCCCGTGTTTCACAGTATGCTGGAGCTAAGAGCTCGAGGGAAAGTGAAATAATTAGCACATCTGACTTAGCGATACAGGATATAGACTCACTACACTGTTTTCTTCTCTCAATTACTGAAGTTTATTTTATATATTATGCCAGGAATGGCCAGCAATCCCTGTCCTGAAGGATGAAAGGTTACTCCAAATTTTGCTGTGAAAGAGAGAGAAGGAAAGGGAGTCAACACTTAGAGACGTAGACCCTTTGCTCTTTGCTCCTGCTTTTTATTGGTCCTTTAAGACAATTACACATCTTTAGCACTGTTTCTCAAGCACGTGGCCTGACATGTGACAGGGGTCTTATTCGAACGAGGAGATCTGTTTACCGGAAAGATAGGATATGCTAATCTGCGTGTTCAATGAGTTCTGCTATACATAGCCTAAGTGACAATGCAGAAGTCTCTTAGATCACAGGAAAAGCTTCAGGGAAGGGAACTCCAAGGGCATTCCAAGGGCAGAGTCGTCATGCAGGCCTAACTTCGGCATTCTAAAGGCCTAGCACTTCTCAGAAACCTTCCCTGCCCTCAGTGGCCTCCTTGTTACATTTTAGCAAGTCAGGTATTATGGCTGATTTCATGCTCTACATTAACCCCAACATGTTGATACTCTGTGACAAAATACTTCTCACAGTGAATGAAGATCATTTGTGTCCAGATCCCTGAAGATATTGGTTAAAAATTATGCTGATCACTGAGTACCTCTCAGACTTCTTGAATCAAAATTTCTGAGAACCAGAAAGCTATAATTTAAAAATAAGCTTCCTAAATAGTTTTAATCACAGTTGTTTGAAACTATTATTATAAAGGCAAAACTAATATGTATTAAAGACTTCAATGTTCATAAATTAACATCATATCATCACACATAATTTTAATACTGAGGGCAAATCTTTCATACTTCTGTCAGTCTAAGAGGAAGTCTTTTCTGGCCCACGGTAAGATAGGAAAATAGGGATAATGCAATGACTGTGAATGTAACTGAGCGCACACCCTCTCCTTTTCCTTATTCTTGACCCACTGGGGGATTAATTACTATGGACAGGAGGATAATAAATCCTTATGCTACTCCCATTTATTTACATCAATTTGCTTCTATCTAATCTATGGTAAGTGTCTTTTTTTCTTCCTAAAAGAGTTTTTGTAGAAGAAGGTATCCACAAGGGACAGAGGCTTCAAAATTGTGCAGCAATAAGCACTATTTCTCATTGGCCCATTGCCCTCTGTAGTTGGGAGAAGGGGCATTGGTGTGAGAGATAACATGTTAGCATCTGCGTGATAGGTGAAGTACCCTGGAAAGGATATCATGTATTTAATATGAATCTGGATCATACTGATCCTGAACTTACCTGTCAGGTATGGGTTTATGATCACGTAAATATTTTACATGAATTACCCACTAACAACCACACATCAGACTACAGTAATGGAGGGGAAGAACTGATTTTAGAATGGGATTTGATTCTGCAATTATGGATGGAGTTTTCTAACACGGATGTCTCTCAGGAGATGGAGAAGCAAGTGGGGCATGACTAGGTTCTGAAAGTCAGTCCACAAGGGACTAGATTCTTCTGCAAATCACTTGGTTAAATAGTTTATAATAGCATGGTGGATTTCCTACCCCTCATCATAAGAGAAAATACACTTTTTCCTATCATCACAGAGTTTAGCAGGGATATGACTTTTGATTGTTGACAATTGACCTTAATATCCACATAAACTTTTGCAGAGGAAGGTACATTAACCATAATACAAGCAACATATTGATTCCTTGCTATTTTATGTTGTTTTTAGAGAATAGAAAGGGACTACCTGTTCATTAACCTTATCTGAAATGAGGTGATAGAATTTATGATAGCTTTTTATCATGACCTATTGTTTTTGCCCAAGAGGAAGTATAAAAGTGGCCAAAATCTCTCTCTACTTTGTAACCAACTGTCACTTCGTTGTAAGCAAAAACCACTATGGGAAGCCTCGAACTGCTCAGAGTTTTAGAAAAGAAGGAGGAAGAGAAGGAGTCATTTTCATGAAGACTAAAGGCCGAAACATATGGGAATGGAACCTGAATGTATTTAATAAACTGTGTGTTTGTGTGTATCTGTATAGTGTGGGGGGGGCAGGGGGTGGTGATGAGAGGGGAGGGTAAATAATAACGAAGCACAGCGGATTGGTCTCTGCCTCTGTCTAAAGTTTCACTTAGAAATAAAATTAAAATTATATGATGTCTGAAATTGGCTTTAAAATACTCCCAAAAAAGGGTCCCTGGGGAGCTCAGTTAGTTAAGCATCTGACTGGTGATTTCAGCTCAGATTGTGATTTCAGGGTCCTGGAATCAGCCCTGCATTGGGTTGCATGCTCAGCAGGGATTCTGCTCAAGATTCTCTCTTTCTGTCCCTCCTCTCCCTGCTCTCTCTATCTTTTTGCAAATTAATTAATTAATTAATTAATTAAATACTTCAGGGGAAAAATAGTTGTAGAATAGAATAAACAAAATAAGCCAATCCTTTAAAAATTTTTAATTTGTGTGAAAGAAATTCATGAGTGCTCATTTTATTCTTTTATATTCCTTGCATATACTTGAAAATTATATAATTAAAATTTCATTGTGTTTTATCTTAGGAAATGATACCATCTTTGATTTTAACCGGCTCTAAAACAATGATCTTATTAAAGTACTCTTTTTTCCACGTTGCAGTATAGAAGAAGCCATATTTACTGTGCAGTTTCATATTTTTTCTTCTATGCTTAAATTTTCTAGGTATTTCCAGGTTTTTGGTAATATCTTACAAATATATAGCCTTTAATGGGGAACACAAAGATACAGCACAATAAAGGTTGACCTTTTGCATATCAGTACATCTTACAGGCAATTGTAGCATCATTCTAGGGAGGGCAATGATCCAGAAATTTTCAACCATAATCAGCAAAGAAGTTGCAGTAAGTGGGAGATGTTAAAAGTGGGAGAATTGAGAAGGAACACTAAAGAAACCTGCCTTAAACTAATCTAGTTAGTCAAACATACAACTCCTTTTGTTCCTGAATATAGTTGAGGAGAATGATCCTTGAGAAGTGTCTGTGGAATGTCTGCCTGTGTCTATGTTGAGTGGTAAGGTACTGTCCTTTCTGTGGAAGGACTGACTTTGATTTTGATAGTATTTTGTTCCACCATTTCTATTAAAATGTTTTCCTTTGTGAAGTGATGGGGCTAACATATGGTAGCATGACAATTTTTTTTTAATGTTGATTTTATATTGGCCTTCATAATAGCTTTAGAATTATTCCCCCATATCAAAATCTAGGAAGAGAAGATCTAGGAAGAATCTAGGAAGAGATTTGGAGGCCTCAAAAGATTTTTTTTAAAAGACATTCAAAAGAACACATGCACCCCAATGTTTATAGTAGCACTGTCAACAATAGCCAAATTATAGAAAGAGCCCAGATGTCCACTAACTGGTAAAAAAGATGTGTCATATACATATGTGTGAGGTGTGTGTGTGTGTGTGTGTGTGCGTGTATGTATGTGTGTAGTGGATTATTACTTGTTGACCAAAAATAACGAAATCTTACCATTTGCAACAATGTGGATAGAAATAGAGTATATAATGCTAAGCAAAATAAGTCAGTAAGAGAAAGACAAATATCATATGGCTTCACTCATATATGGAATTTAAGAAATAAATACAGATGAATATAGGGGAATGGAAAGAAAAGTAAAATAAGATAAAAACATAGAGGGAGACAGACCTTAAGAGACTCTTAACTATAGAGAACAGAGGTTTGCCAGAGAGGGGGTGGGTGGGGAGTTGGGGTAATTTGGTGTTGGACATTAAGGAAGGCACTTATTGGGATGAGCCCTGGGTGTTACATGTAAGTGATGAATCACTAAATTCTACTCCTGAAACAAATGCTACACTGTATGTTAACTAACTTGAATTTGAAGTTAAAAAATGAAGTAATCTAAAAATAAATAAAATTTTTAAAGGGTAACACAAAGATAGTACACAGAGAAAAGAGCTACCATTAGTAGGTAGGGGGAAGGGGAAGAGGTTGGAAGGATTAGAACCCAGAAGCTTGGAGAAGAATATCTGTAGAGCTCTTAGGAGGGTCCCAGCAGTTCTAAGACCCATGCCTTGGAATAGAAGATACTGCCTATCCGCTGCTTGGTACCTCAGGATCTCAGAGCCAGTGTTTTGCAAAGAGCGAGCCCAGATTTCTAAGGGAAGAGTTCTGCTCAGCTGGAACCTGTACTTTTGAGGGGACATAATGAGACTGTTTGGGGATATGTGTTAAAAAAGAAAAAAAAAAAAGGAAAGAAAGAAAAGAAAAGACTAGAAACTTGAATTAAGTGCTGCTCCCAAACTGAGAAGCTATTGCTCGGGAAACACCATCAGGAACAACCTGTCATCACAGATCACAGGATGGGAGTATGGGTTTGGAGAGGAGAGAAAAAAGATTAATTACCAGCATGGTGAATCCCTTCAGCTACTCACCACCTATATTCACTCTTACCATATGCTAGAAAACAATATAACAACAATAACAATGTTATGCTTTCACCTAAAAGTATTCCATTATCTTTTATACAATAAAGATCTTTTCATCTACTCCCTAAAAAGGGTGACACAAAATCCCATTGGTCATAGAATCCACCGCTGGATATTGTAATTACTCCCCATATTCTGTTCCTACCTCTATATTGCATAATCTAAAGACCATATCATAAAGTTAACCATGCACAACAATCCTTAATAAAATAAGAAAAATAAGAATAAGAATGGGAGACAAAGTAATTAGTATACACAGACATAGTATGCCAAGGAAAACAGGCATAGCTGCTGCAGTATTTTGCTTCATAATAGGTCCTGAAATAATGAGCTGTACAGACCCTGCCTTATAGCATTTGCCAATTACTGTGGTGTAAATACTTCCAAAGGCTGATTTCAAGCTTCCAAGGATGTGTCACTGAAGACAGAGTGAGAAATGACACACACCATCAGTTCTTGGGACTCCATATCCACCTGCTCCTGTGCACTCCGGCTTTCATAGTCCTGGAAGTTGATACCTGGCCATTTTGCACTGCTCATGCCATTCAAGCAAGAGGCAAAGGGAGTAGTATACTGGCCACGTGATGGATTGGAATTAACCAGGATAAACTGTGGTTGCTGTTACATAGTGGAGGAAAGAAAACTTTCTCTGGAATCTCTGGCCTTCTCGAGGGTTACTTTTCATTGCTTCCATTCCAGTCAGTAAAGATAATTATAAAACAAACAAATAAACAATCAAGCAAGTGAAAAACCAAACCAAACCAAACAACAGACAGATGAGGCAGGTCCACTCATGACTCAGACCCTTTAGAAAACAAACATTAAGGTCACTATCACATAGAGAACTTCAACCATTTGAGATCCTGACATTAAGTAAAGGGCTTTGGGAATATGTAATAGATAAAGATCATTGCCTATTAAATTTTGTGTCCCCCAAACCTAATAGAGTTTCAGATGCATTTAAGTGCTTAATAAATATTTGGCAACTGAATAAAATTTATCTACCAAGTTAATTATCTAAATTGTCATTAAACCAAGTGCTCTTTTCAGAACTAAATGATCAGATTCATTACTGACGTCAGGTTTGAAATTCCATTGTATGTTTCCCATAAGTGTGTGTCAAGTGTAACAAAAAAAAAAAGTGACTAAATTAACTTTACCATCATGATAAAGACCTAAGTCACCCTGATTAGATATTCCCCAGTTTCTCACTTTGCTTTTTCATTGTATTGATATAAGGATTCTGGAGAATTACAGACAAAATGTTCACTTTCAACTGACTTTAATAGCAGGAGTGGAGAAATAAAAAACCATTAATTTGAATATGGAGCTCCAAGAAAGAGTAACATCAGTCCACCTGTGATTGATATGGTTTTCTGATCCTCAGCACTATCCTTGTCCTTCAGAGCTCCCCCAAAGGCTGCAGGACAAGAATGCCAAAAGCCATACTTCCCAGACTTCTTCATGAGCTGGGAGATGGAGGTGAGAAAAAGGGAGTATTCTGTGGTAGCTGCCAACAGGTGTGTGGGCATCAGCAGGCAAGCAGAGATGAGGATTTTCATCAGGCATCCGAATTTTTCCTTTACCAAATTCAGTGTTCTGTGCCTTTGGGGTCATTCATAGGAGCTTCCAGAAGCTTCCTGGAGTCCTCCTGAAAATAACCCACACAGGTAATGCAGGCAGCTGAGGTCACTGGTGATGATCTTCAAATTCTCCCATTATTTTCCTGTTTTTTTAAAAGGGCCTTTTCTGCCCTCCACATCGTAGTGGCTTGAAAAGCCTCTCGTTAACCCATTTAAAAGCTTTTCTGTATCACATTAATCTAGAATGACCTCTGAATGATATACCATCCCACACTTTTTTCCTCATAAGGGATGTGACAGAGATGGATGAAGCACAAAGAGGCAAAAAAGAAGGCAGCAGAGAGCAGTATTTGCTAATTAGTCTTTGAAATTCATGCAGATTTCCTAGTACCAGGATCCTTAGAGAAGGATCAGATGAATGTTGGTCAGAAAATAATGAAATACAGTATTGTTTTATTAGTCACTTTCAAAATTACTTTTAATGCTACCATATTGTAATTCTAGGAACCAACAAATAGCAACTAAAGAGTGGGCGTTCCGAACCATTATGAATGATTATTAAATGATATAAAATGTCATAGAATAATAGAGGCAATCATATCGATAGCTTACATTAGCACTCTAAAAATTTTCAGGGTAAAAAGCCTGCATAATTTCTTCATAAAACATTCACTATAGAGGCATTATTCTATAATTACATCTACCCTTA
Source organism: Lutra lutra (assembly GCF_902655055.1). Taxonomy (NCBI): domain Eukaryota; kingdom Metazoa; phylum Chordata; class Mammalia; order Carnivora; family Mustelidae; genus Lutra; species Lutra lutra. Next base: position 110,069,398 of record NC_062285.1, read on the forward strand.
CAATTATTTTCAAATGATATAAAATTATCAGTAAGCAGATATAAAACACACTGGAATATTTCATATATGCAAGACTGTATGCTATGCATATGCTTTGGGACATAACAAAGAGTAATTTACATGTTCCATATTTCACAGAGAGCCTCAGGGTCATTCTTAATCCCTCCATTCAGTAGCTGTAGTTTCTAACTCCAAAATATATGTAAAATCTACTCCTTTTCATCTACCTTACAGTCACACTGGGTAAGCAATCATCATCTCCCCCAGACCTGCCTTACTCCTGTTTCTACACTTCTCCCCACCCCACCATCAACAACTCAATCCACACTCAGCACAGAGTATGGTTTTAAAACATAAATCAGATCATGACAATATACCTGTCATACAACTTTCAGGGCTTCTTTCTTTCATGATAAAACCCAAATACCTCTGTCCAGCATAGTCTTCTTGTAAGATAGAGCTTCTGCCTAATTCTCAAGCCTTATCTGGTTCATACTATATGTTTTCCCTCACGGTGCTCAGCCATCCTGCCCTGCTGGCTCTACCTCCCTTCTCTGCTCTAGCCTCTTGCATTTGCTGTTCTGTCTCCCTGGTAAACTACTTTCCTAGTGCTTTTTGTTGTTGTTGTTTTCCTTTTTCTTTTGAAATAGTCCTTTTTATTTTATTTTGCTTTATTTTATTTTATTTATTTGACAGAAAGACAGATCACAAGTAGGCAGAGAGGCAAGGAAGGGAAGGGAAGAGAGAGAGAGGAGAGAGAGAGAGAAGGGAAAGCAGGCTCCCTGCTGAGCAGAGAGCCCCATGCAGGGCTCGATCCCAGGACCCTGGGATCATGACCTGACCTGAAGGCAGAGGCTTAACCCACTGAACCACCCAGGCGCCCCTCTTTTGAAGTATTTCAAATTTATATAAAAGTTGCCAGATAGTATTAAGAGCTCCCATATACCCTTTTCTCACATTAGGACACTTGCTTTCATAAGCACAGTAAAATCAGGAAATTACCATTGATTAAAACTGCTTAAATATTACCACCTAATTCACAAACCCCATTTGAATTTCAATGATTGTCCTAATAATATGCTGTAAAGGACTAAGATCCAATCCAGAATTTATGATATACTTATTGGACATGTCTCATCAGACTTTTCAAATCTGGAACAGTTCCTCAGGGTCTCCTTATATTTCATGTCTTTGACAGGTTTAATGAATACAGGCCAGTTACTTTGTAGGATGTTTTATATTGATTTGTGTTCTCCTTAATACATTGTATTAGGAAGTACATCATGGCTAATTGTATTCCTGATGATGCTAACTTTTACCATTTGGTTAAGATAGTGCCAGATTTCTCCACTACAGAGTTCATTACTTAATGTATTTATTAATAACTTTGAAGTATTTTATAGAAAAATACCTTGAGATTCTATAAATATTGTGTCCCTCATTAGTGTTTGCATCTGTTTATGATTCTTATATGAATTATTTGTATGATGGTTGCCAAATGCTGATGTTCCAATTCCAGCATTGCTTTTACATATATTAGTTATCATTCTACTTAAAGAACTTGCTGTTTCTGTAATTTAATACATAATTATTTTTGTATAGATAGAATTTGAACTTCTGTTTTACTCAAAATGTTGATAATTGTTACTATTGTTATTTGTTTTGATACTCAAATTCTCCTCTATCTGGTCACTGGAAGCCTCTTCAGAGGGGTTGCTGTATCTTTTTGACTCATCTATGTCATTCTTAGTGCACTTCCTTGTTCCTAGCCCGAGGAGTTGACCTGAGCTCATCTTGCTTTTCCCCTACACAATTCCTGGAGTCAGCCACTCCTTCAAGATCCCTTCAATCATTTTAGTGGAGAATAGTATTTATAAATAGTATAAATAATACACACACACACACACATATAGTATAAATAGTATTTATAAACCAAGGTCTGGATGCTAGTTGTGGTCCTTTCAAATGGGACATCATTATTCATTGGCTGGTCAGTGGAGAGAATTGGGAAATACATATGTGTATATACATATACAAGCACACATATATGTGAGCATGTATTTCTACACCTACTTCTCTACAATTTATTTTTTAAAAAGCATAATTTCACACTACAATTCTATCCTCCCCTTTCTATGCTGGTAACTCCATTTTTTTTAACCGTGTGGATCTTTATTCCCATTATCCTTGATTTAGTTGTTCATTTCTCCTCCCCACTGTATTGTATCTACCTGTCTTCCAGCAGTGCTGGCAAAAGCTCAATGCCTATGAGGGGGAAAAAAGGAGGTTGGGGGGAAGAAAGAAAGAGGAAACCTCACCATGTCTTTTAACCATTTCAGTATCATTCTTGGGTCTTAGTTCAAATCCAGCCACCCTTTACAATGGTCCTTTTCACACAGGGGCACACTGGTCACAAGTAAAAATATAGAAAGATGGCCTATCTAGTTTTTGTAAACTCTTATTTTTTTTTTTAAGTGTGTCAACTTTTTCATGCTTTATTCCAGCCAACTGGTTAAAGTCTCAGGTTCTTGAGACCTGATCTGCCACTTACTAGCATTGTGAACTTGGGCAACTGGTTTTAATCCTTAAGTATAAAAAGGTGATCATAGTATTAGGATGGCTAATGCAAACAGATATCATGAAGAATAAATGAGATCAGAACTGTAAAATTCTGCTGTGAGCTCTACTTGGCATGCAGCAAGCACTTCGTCAAAAAACACTGTTTATTGTTGCTGAAATATATTTTGGGTAGGATTGTTATTGATATTAACTTCACTTCATCTTAATACTAGCATTAACACTCCAGATTTATGTTCTTCAAGAATGTATGTGTCCCCCAAATCATATCTTACACAGCCACCATTAAACTATCTATACATTTTTAAAGAAACATTATAAATGTATATCAACATTACATACTTATCAGCACATTATACAAAATAATGAGAATAGGTTTATTTTCTAGACTATCTATTACAAAGAGGTACTATTTATTTTCAAAGATGTTTCATGGCATTCTACACACTAACACACACACACACACATACACGAGTAAATATCCAAACAAGGATGGAAATTGTCTAGTATATTTTAACTGTTTATATTTTGATTTTAAAAAAGTGTTTTCAAAATATTTTATTAATATCCAGAATTATTATTGGAATATCAATACTTATGTCAGTTTTCTTGATAGTTTGCTTTCATTGAGGAAAACAAGATTTTTTAATGATTGTTTATTTGTATTTTGTTTTTAAGAATCAATTATGTTCGTCTTTTTGTATTCTTAAAAAAGGTTTTATTTCTACATAGAAATAAAAAATATTTTTTTCTTTTAAGTTTACAAGGTAATAGAGGTGTAAAACATAAAGCTTCAAGCCATAAAAAGCAAGATTTTTACATAAACATACACCTTCCAAAGCACAAATTATTACTGTCAATTTACTGGGACATAATGTGAATGAAAATATTTGAAACCTATTGATACGAAAATGTACTACTGCCCTCTTATGGAATATCCTTGAATGACAGTCAGTGATTTTACACCTCTCTTGAAGTAGAAATAAAAAAATATTTTAAAAATATGATTCAATTCATTATATTCCATTCTACTCATGTAGTGTTTTGTTAGTTTCCTGACCACAACACATTTCAAAAACTTTATTTGTATGATTTTCTTTTCCCCTAATCAATACAGAATTTCTACAAATTTCCTTCTCACATAGTATCCTTTGAGTTTGTATCAGAATTAGGCTAGTATATTTAATGGAAAACTGAAATATAATACTTGACCATCTAATTTTGAGGGTGGCTGAAAATACTCATTTTAATGTTTAAATCCTAGCTGGTCAAGATGGCTAGTTAATCCAGATGGAAAAACTGGCACAGTTTTTGTTGAAAATAATAATTACCACTATATAACACGTACTGTTTGATATGTATTGTTCTAGGTACAAAGCATTCTAAATGTATTAACTCACTGCATTCTCACATCAAACTTGTGAGTTAGTGCTATTATCATCTGTAATTTACAGGTGAAGAAAAGGATGCAAGAAGATGTGAATTATTCAAGGTCACTGGGGGACTAAGTGTCAGGGCTGGCATCTAAACCCTGGCAACTTGCTTCCCTGTGTTGAAGGGATCTCTGGTTCTCTGTGATCAAGATAATTTATATGAAGATCTGATACATTTATCAATGATCCCTGAAATCACCCAGAAATCGTCAGCTCATCTCTGTTTAGATCATTTTAATGAGCTTGAACAAATTGAGTGGGTAAATGAGGTGATCTTATCTAATAAGCGTGTGGGCATTCAGATATGTGTTTATTCTCCTCTAATGCTTCTTCCTCTCTCTCTCTTTTTTTTTTTTTTTAATTTATTTGACAGACAGAGATCACAAGTAGGCAGAGAGGCAGGCAGAGAGAGCGGAAGGAAAGCAGGCTCCCTGCTGAGCAGAGAGCCCGATGCGGGGCTCGATCCCAGGACCCTGGGATCATGACCTGAGCAGAAAGCAGAGGCTTTAACTCACTGAGCCACCCAGGTGCCAGCTTCTTCCTCTTTCAATTTCTCCTCCTCTCCTATTCCTCTTTCCTTTAAAAAGGAAAAAAAAAATGTGCATGTCTTTTCTGTGCCAAGCACTGTGTAGCTCCAGAAATATAATTCTAAATAAAACAAATATCTAACCTCTGGGAATTTGTTAGCTAATGTGGGAAACAGAGAATTTGAATATAATGTCATGAGTGCTGTTCCAAGGGTAAGCAGAGCACGCAAACAGGACAAACAAATCCACAAAGGAAAATGCTTTTTACATTGGGAACTGAAAGATATGTAGATGCTAGCCAAAGACAAAGGGAGAATGGGGAGGAGTGGAGAGCAATCTGGATACACAGAACAATATGTGCAAAGAAATGGGTTCAAAGGGATTTAGAACACTCAAAGAAGCACAACTATAGTGATTGTACATGACCACAGAGTAGAATGTGCTAGGGAAGAGATGAGCCGGGGTAAGGCAGAAACTTATTACGGAAAATCAGGTCTACCATCTTAAGCAGTTTGTAATTTATCTCAAGTATCCTAAGTACAGAGCCTTAGAAGAACTTTTAAGAGAGTCATCAGACCAGAATCACACATTAAATGTTCTAGTTATCTGCATTTTTCCCCCAAATATGAAGGAATATAGTGAAACCTATATTTTAGTATTACTCACAGCTGTGTTAGACTTACATTTCACCTGGGAGGCTGAACCTAAATGAACACCGTTCCACCTTCTCTGTTGTGGATTGAACTGTGTCTCCCAAAAAGGTATGTTGACGTACTAACCCGTGGTACCCATAAATGAGACCTTATTTGGAAATGGGGTTTTCGAAGATCAAATCAAGTTAAGATGAGGTGTTACTGAATCAGGGTGGGCCTGAATCCAATAAGACTGGTGTCTTTATAAGAAGAGAAGATACACAGACACATGAAGACAGAATGTCCTGTGATGGAGAAGAAGACAGAGATCTCAGTGACGCATCTTTGTCAAGGAACACCAAGCATTGCCCAACACCGCCAGAAAAAGCGTGGGACGGACTCTCCTCTAGAACCGTCAGACTTGGAGCTTCCAGAACTATGAGAGAATACAATTCTGTTGTTTTAAGCCACCCAGTCTGTGGTACTTTGTTTTGGCAGCCCTGGAAAATGAAAACACTCTCCTTCCTAGCTCTGCCTTTATACGGACTTCATTCCAGGAGCACATAGAGCACTACAGAATTCACCAAGGGATAGGCAGTTGACCTAGGAGAAAAGACCCTCATTGTATCTTGTAAGGCATTTTTACATAGTATTTCCCCCTCTCTGAATTTTCTAAATGGTTCTCTATTTAGGTAAATGCAATTATCCAAGCAGTCATGTTTCATGAGTCTTGTGTCTTCTCATTTGCCTGCAAAGATAATAATAGTATACGAAGAAGTATTCCCTGGCCATACGATTCTCAAGAGTTTGGAAGGACACAGATGAAATATTGTGGATGGGTGAGGTTGCACACTGGCAGCCTGTGCGCGGAATCTGGCGCCCAGACACATTATTCCATTAACGCATGTGAATCTTAGTTTTTTTAAAACAATCATTTGGAATGAATTTAGACAAGTAGTCCAGTCCCTAGCATTCCCTCCTACTCTCTAGGTTATAAAATTTGCTTAATTTGAAGTTTCTGAGTTTGTCACCATCCACCTTGCTTTCCATAGATGTATCTGTCATCTGGCTATGCTTATGCTAATAGAAGGCAGAGAGGGTTGGCACTGATCTGGTTTTAAGTCATTGCAAAGATGCCATTGTTTCTTCCATATGAAGGAGATTTGGTATCCCCGTTCACAAAGTTTTGATCCCTCAGACCTCATTGTCTCCTTTGAGTCTTAGCTCCTGTTTCTTCCCTGGGTCTCTGACTTCTATTCGACTTGGAGGCTATATCTCCAATATCCAGCCCTTCATTCATTGGTTGGATCTTATAACTTATTCTGTACCTATAATTTGGTGGTAATTTACACACGGCATAGGCTTGGAAAATGTATTTGGAATGGAAGAGAAGTATGTAATGCCTTGGCCATCTCTAAATAAAGAGGTTTAATTTGTTTTGGCATCTCAAGTCTAGTATTACACATAAGAAAAATAGGGGAAAACGTAATATATGGCCTGATTCTTAGGGATTCTCAAAAGCTTCAAGTTTATAAGGATCATCTTCAGCCTTTGAGGAATGCCTAAGTTCTAAGGCTTGCTGCATCTGGGCCAGCAGCGGTGCTGAACATTGCATCTCATTACCTTTTTTCATTTTCATAATAGCCATATGTGGTGGATATTGTTATCAATCCCACTTTACAGATAAGAGAACTGAGGTTCAAGAATGGCTTGATAAGTTGTTCAGAGTTATGTAACAATAAGTGGTAGAGCTTATAGTAAGAAAAAAATTAATCTGACTCCAGGACCAAAGTGTTCTTATTGTGTGTGTGTGTGTGTGTGTGTGTGTGAGAGAGAGAGAGAGAGAGAGAGAGAGAGAGTATCCATCTATCTATCTATATCTATATAAATATCTAGCTATATAAATATCTATTATCTATATTATATATAGAGAGAGAGAATTTGCATATAGCCTCTTGTAAACTCGGAATTCATATTTTTTAATGACATGTTACCCAACCTAAAAACAGAAAAAAAGTGGAGCCGCTTTAGTTGAATAGAAGAGGGGGATGGGGTTGAGTAGAAGCTCTATCTACTCCCTCCCTAGGCACTAGGGGCTCCATGGATTAAAAGTGGAACTGATTTAAGACTGTACTTGCCAGTGGGAGCACCTGAGTGGCTCAGTTGGCTAAGTGCCACACTCTTGGTCTCAGTTCAGGTCTTGATCTCAAAGTCATGAGTTCAGCCCTGTGTTGTGCTTCATTCTGGGCATGGCACCTATTTTAAGAAAGAAAGAAAGAAAGAAAGAAAGAAAGAAAGAAAGAAAGAAAGAAAGAAAGAAAGAATGAAGGAGGGAGCAAGGGGAGGAAAGAAAGAAAGAAAGGGCTGTATTTTCTAGCAGCCATTCCTGGGAGTGGAACTAAAACCTAAAATTTTTCTAATTATTTATTCTCTGACTGATGATAAGAGTTAAGGAAAAGAGGACAGAAAAGTGCAGGAGTTCACTACGGCCTCAAAGTGGACAAAGTAAGAGGAAAGATCCTGGGAAAACTTGGTCGGCTTTAAACCTCAGTTAAAACTATACGGATCGTCCCAGAATTATGATGGTTTGACTTATGAGGGTTCAGCTTATGATGGTTCGACTTTATGATGTTGCAAAAGCCATATGCAGTCAGTAGAAACCACACCTCCACTTCTGAGCTTTCTCCAAGCTAGTGATACATAGTGTGATACTGTCTCTTGTGATGCTAGGACGTCACTGTCAGCCACAGCTCCCAGTCAGCCACGTGACCCCGAGGGTAAACAGCTGACACATGACCACTCTACACCCCTACAACGGTGTTGTTTTTCACTGTCAGTATTCAATAAACTACATCAGATATTCAATAGCTTATTGTAAAATAGACTCTGTTAGAAGATTGTGCCCAACTGTAGGTAAATGTAAGTTTAAGTTAGGCTAGGCTTAGCTCTGATGTTCAGTAGGTTAGATGTATTAAATGCATTTTTGTCATGATATTTTCAACTTACAATGGGTTTATCAGGATGTAACCCCTTCATAAGTCCATTCATAAATATCTGTAAATACCCAGCTTAAATGGTGTTCATAGAGATTAGGATGCAATAGGTAAGTTCTCTCTACCTAGCTGCGCAGGTCTCTCTATATTAGAGCTCTTACCTGGAATGTCTACACTTCACTGTTCCAAAAGCCTGAACTATAATTTTCAGTAGCTAAGTCTCTAGACTTCCAAATCCGTATTACCTAAAATATATTGTGCTTCATAAAACATGAGTAATGGGTGGGGAGCTACTTTTCCAGAATTCCATAGATTCTGCTAAGCACTAACACTGCTCTCAATTAGTTCCCATGTGGTTTTTAAGATGAGGCTGCTGTTAGGGCTACCTTCTAATATGACAGCTCCTAGTTTTCCTTTGTGTGAAACCAGCTGGACAAATCTGAAACCTGGACAGCACAAGGCTCCAAGTCAGCCTTGAGAGTTAATCAATAAGAGCAGACAAGGCTGCCATGCCTGGCTGATCAGCGAAGGGTATCACAGCATGGGAAAGGAAAGCGAAGTCCCACAGTCTGTTCATCCATCTAGTGCACACCAGCAAGCTCTTCTGCCAGAAACATTTCCCTCTTTTCTCTGAAAAGATCAGAGCTGACTGACTCGTCTTTCTTTAATGATATCACATAGGAAATACTCTTTTTTCTATTAAAAGACAAAGACTCATTCACAGATAAATTACTGTTCGCTCTGATGACCGGAACAGTGATATAAAGACAGAATCAGAATTTTCAGACTATTGTCAGATAATTATCAGCATTATTTTTATTCAGAAATAGTACCGTTTAATGCCAAAAAATATTTCCTCCCCATTACAAGAACTTCCTTTGTGCTCTTGACGTCAAGTCCCTGAAATTATGTAATTATAATAATGAAACATTTGTGTCTTAATCATATACAGCTATGGAATTCCCGTGAGACAAACTACTTGTGAAATTCCAAGTACTTTTTCATCTAAATAGTGTCAAAATCTCTCAACTAGAGCTTGTCAGCACTATATGCATTACAAAGTTTACTTCTGTGATAAGAATTAAAAAAAAAAGTGATGCTTCTATCACTCCCATTCTGGAGGTGTTTTGCTTACTCTGCCTAAAAATAAAGAAACAGTCTTAAAGTCTTATCTGGAAAAGTTAGAAATGCAAAAACTTAAAAAACTTTGAAAAATTCAAGTTTAGGATGTGGACTACTTGTATTTTCTAAAACAATACAGAAGGTAAATTAACCACAAAGTGATGGCAAAAAGTGTGTGCTGTTTTGCTATTGTAATTCATCTGTAAAACTCAAGAGGAAGGTAGCTTCATCTACTTGTTTTGGTTGGGGTTTGTTTGAATATAAATATTTTATGAAGAGGTGGGAAACAATGAAAAGTGGAAGATTTTTGGATGAGAAAGTGCTATTTTTAATGGATGTGAGTTACAAGCTAAAAAGTAAAAATAAAATAGATAATAAATTCCATATCACGATAAAGTGTGCATTATGTAAATAATTAGATTTATTCTATTAAATCTAAGTCTCAGATTCCGTTTATCAGTGACCTCACTTGGCTAAAGTAATGGGGAGTAGACAGTCTTATCTGGAATGGCTGGTTGGTTAGCTGTTTGGTTCTCCTCATTGATACAGCGCTACTTCATACAGTAACCCGGAAAAAAGGATTGAGGCAATTCAATCTCATATGATTATAAAAGGCTGAACTGAATGGCTGATTCTACCTAAAACTGTATTTAGAAACTATGTAATGAATAAACTTTGATTTGATTAGTTAAGCAGAGAGATTGGGCCATCCAGGTCCCCTCTTGCTCAGAGAGGGCATCTTCTTTGTTCAGTTCTGTCAGACATTGACTTAACTGACCCTAAATGATCTCAGATTGATCCTTTTAATATTTATTCAAAATAAAGCAGAGTTTTAAAATGAAGTGGGGGAAGGGGACATAATCCTGACAAGAGATACTGCCGCTCTAGGGAAAGCGAATCTAGGCCAGGCATCTGCACGCATGAATTCTGTTGACCTGGTCCGTGACGTGGGTGGAAGCCAGTAACGAGCAGATCAAGTGAACACACGGCTGCCATGCTTGAAAATGCTTTACTCGATCTTTACAAATTGGTGTACACTAGAGTATTGTGTTCTGCCTTTTTGCTTTTCATAAGCGTCCCCTTAAAGAACAGTAAAATGACATATTTTTGCAACTCTTTGAAAGGCTTTTTCTAAAGAAAATTGTATTCTCAGAAACATAAATGCCACTCTCTTCTAAAATCTTTATCTTCCTTACTATGTGACGTAAGAATATATTCTGAAAAGGCCACGGGGCCCGGTAGGGCCGGGGAGGGAGAGCAGCTGGGCTACCACCACAAATCTCCAGGGCCTGGTTCCTTATACTTACATGGCACCACAGTCCTCATTGCATGGGTCCTACAGGGCATGGTTTTTGCTGTTCATGGTGGGTTGTTTTTTTTTTTAAGAGGTTTTTGGTTTTTTTGTTTGTTTGTTTTTAATTTATTTGTCAGAGAGAGAGGAGCGAGAGCGAACACAGGCAGACAGAGTGGCAGGCAGAGGCAGAGGGAGAAGCAGGCTCCCAGCCAAGCAAGGAGCCCGATGTGGGACTCAAGCCCAGGACGTTGGGATCATGACCTGAGCTGAAGGCAGAGGCTTAACCAACTGAGCCACCCAGGAGTCCCTATTCATGGTGTTTTTATTTTAGTTGCTATTGGTGGTTGTGGTGGTGGTCTGGGCTCTGGGTGTGTATCTGAAGGTGGCTCTGGGAATGACAGGGGTGTTAAAGCAAGAGCAGAACCCAGAGGCCATTGACTTTGGGACAAGATAACATCCCAGTCTTTTTTTCTTATTACCTCCACATGATAGGCAGTCCACAGGCAATGTTTTAGGTGGGAACATATGTCTGAATAAGTAGAAAATCAGCCAATTTTGAAGTCAGTCATTTGATGAAAAACAACATATGAAACACTTTACTTCAGTGCTAGTTATGAAAGTAATATGTTATACTCAGTAATAACTAGCTTATGGAAAGTGTTATCTTAAATATTTCCAGTAGTTTTCTAGAGTTTTATGTTTTTTTTTCTGTCAAAACTTTACAGCTTAAAAAATTTACAACTAAAATTTATGGGAAAACCCATATAATTGGTATTATTTTATTCATATTTAATCAACACAGATATGGGTCTTTTGGGGGGAGTGTTCAGGAAGCAGTGACCTGCATAGTCTCAAAAGGAGAAAGATATTTCACTCTTCAAAGCATTTTTTACATTATGATTTCCAACTTCTATCCAGCTAAATTATTTTTCTCCCCAGTTATCACAATTGCAGCATCTTCATTTTCATTCTATTCTGCTTGATTGAAGACAATTAGAGTTCATATTTACTTGTCCTTCTTTTCATCTCCTTCATAACCACGGTTCCTAACCAATAATGCACATTAGAATAAGTTAAAAAAAAAAAAAAAGTCATGTCCTGCATCCAATCCCAAAAGAATTCACATTTACTAGGTTGGAAATACGTCTCTAAAAAGGTCACAAGAAACTCTAAAGCGTAATTATAGTTAAGAAACACTGCATTTTAATCTAAAACGTTCTGGGTCACTTGTCCATCTGAAGATTCAATAATGAAAGTAACTCCTTCCTTTAAAAAATGCACATACACATAAACACATGGAAATGAAAAAATGCTTTCATAAAGTCATATCCTAAGACTTTGTTGCCCAAAACTACTAGACTCCTACCTTATGATTCGAATACCTAACAATGAGTACTTCTTCTCCCCTTACTTTTACCCACTGTGAACACTCTGTTAGCCCTACTGTCACACTCCCCAGCCTCCTTTTCATTTGAAGGTAGACAACATTTGACTACGTTATATCCAGGTACAATTTAGCCCAGAGTTTACAAAAGTAATGGAAAGTAATACAAAAAGAGGGATAGCTCATGTGCACTACTGTTTATTGATCAAATACTACACTGGTTGGGAAAGGGAGGAAGAAGGGTCTCCCTAACAAAGAGGAGAACGATAGGGTAAAAATGAATGGTTCACACTAATTACAATAGTGCCTTGGCTTAGTACTAAGAATAGGGTAAATTCTTGGTGGAGAGATATTCAAAGAAAGGGGAGCAAACGAGTGAATGAATGAAGAGATGAAGAACTGACTAAGTAAGCAGAAAGGAGAGAAGACCTTGTTCTTTTCACTGTCTCATTGTCTCATTGGCCACGTAAGGGCATGAGAAACAATTTGGCTTCTCTTCCATCACACAGGATTCCTGCATGCTTCCCATTACTGTGTGAACAGAAGGAAGGAGATCCATTTGCCAGTGGAGGGCAGGTATCCAATCTGTAGATTAAGAGCCCATGGTGAGAAGGAGCCAAGAGAGATAGTGCTATTTGACAGTCTTTAGACATGATTAGCTAAAGGCAAGCAGGTAAAGTAAGTATTTGCTACAGACTTTTTAATATTGGGGAAACTTATAAAACATATTGCTTCAACCCAAAAATAAAATTTATTCCTTCAACTTCTGAAATAATGAGGCAGATCTATGTGCCTTCACATGAAACAATGTCTAGGATACAGAGATAATAAATTAGATCACAGAATGCCGTTATTTGTGTGATGTGTATACACAGAACATTGCCAAAAGGATACATAAGATACTGGTAATGGAGGTTGCCTTTAAAGATGGAATTGGGTGGCTAGGAGAAATGTTGGGAGGGAAATTCACTCTGCACCAAATTGTTATAATTTCTGAGCTTTGTGAAATGTACACACATTGCCTATCAATGAATATTTTTTAATCTTAAATGATACAAAATATAATATTAATATGTAAAAACAAAACCAAAAGTTTTAGTCACCAGTGGAATTATATTTTAAATGCTGTGATGTAGTCTGATAACATATGCCTCTAGCAGATCAAACATATTTGGCCAAAAATACATTAATGGATAAGGTGTGTGTACTACCTCCCCTATTTTGCTGTTATATTCATCGTGATTTTTTAAATGTGATGAATATAGCAGTAGGACAGTATAAATAAAAGCCTTTTATGAGATGGGAGTCAGTTGGAGTTCTGCTTCCTCCACTTTCATGGATGCCAACAGTTTCATAAAAAAGAAATCATCATAATTTCTTACACTTCAGACACAATACTGACTCCACAAGCAGTCAACTGTACACATGGTCTCCTAGGAGACTACTTTTTCAAGAACTATGAGACTATGTTAGAACACCATTCAATCATAGTACTCTACTTCCTTTTTGTCTCTGAAGTGGTGGTAACTCTATTAATCAATCTATTAATCCCTCTTGGAATGCGATGATTAATTATTATGCAATGCCTAAGTGCTGGCTGAAATGCAAGATAATCCAACTCACGTGATACAAGAAAAATCAGTGTGGAAAACAAACATCATTTTTAACTTCATTTATTTGTAGCTTAAAATGTAATGCCATACAATCTTAACAATCACTTAAAAAAGGATTTATATTTGCATAAAACAGAAGCAAAACAGAAAGATATGAAATAAAATGCCATCTTGCTTCAAGTTTTCAAATCAGTACTTAGAGTACTAATATACATCTATATACATTGCAAGTATATATAAATATACTATGAGTAATCTTGAAACCACAATAAATATCAAGTAGGTTTTTAGGCACATGGCATAGGAAAATGCAGAATCTGCATAATTCTTGAGAGAGCTGAGTGACTCATTCTTAGATCATTTTCACACATATATTTTACACAAAATATACAACCATCGCGCACATGATCCCCAGTCACCTTCGAAGCTAAACTGTCATCCAGCATTAGTGCCTTCTTATTCTTTGATACTATTGCTCTATACAGCTATTACATAAGAAAATATTTTGCAGTTTTCTTCAGTTAATTGCCTAAGAAGGTATCAATGCTACCAAAATAAGTACAGCCTATCTACACAATATATTCACGGAAGTGTGCTTAGAGGCACCAACTTACAGAACTGTTCATTGTAATACTGGGAGTTACCCTCAAGGCAAACATAAATTTTAAATTATGCCATTTTTGAATTGCCAATATTATTAAACCAGAAATTATTAGAAACTGAGGTAACGCCTGTTTTTTTTTTTCTTTTGAGATAGAAATGCTTGAAAAAACACCAGAAGTATTTTTAAAAATTCTGACAAGTTTGGACCTCAGTCACTATAAGCTCTGTCTGCAACTCTTTCTGCACAAATGTAAACCGAAGAATCTGAAGGAATGCTCTAGTTGAATGTACATGTACTTAGTATTAAAGATCACAGCCAAGGAACACCTGAGATCGCCCTCTGGTAAGTGAAGCCTAATGCTTCTCTTAGTAGAGCCAATGTTCATTGATAAAAATGAACCAAATAGAGCCCACTGATATTTTCCTCCCAGCTACAAGTCAGATTCTGGCATATCCGGCATATCTGCCATCAAGTACCCTATTCCATATCGTCCATTGGGAGCAGTATCCAGAGTAGGTGATCCACTCTGTTTTCGGTAAATATTTTTACCAAAATTTGGAGATGACATCTCGCTGGATATCTTCCCATGAATGAGGCTTGCATCATCTCCCTCTAAGTTTACAGGCTCTTTCAGGACCCTTCCTCTCTTATAGGTCACAGATGCTAAATTACCAGAACTATTGTCTATTAGGTTGCAGTGACGAATGACAAAGACGGCTGGGACGGGGAGTATTGCCAGGACCATCAGCAAGATACAGACAACTAGTCCCCATGTTGGATAGCTCAGAAATTCTTCAGATGCCTGTGAAAGCCAAAAAAAAAATCATTACTGACGATCTTGCTCTGTAAGTACATGGAAAAAGAATTATATTTGTCTCAGGCCTATAAGCAAAGAGTCTTATGATATGCTCTGACCAACAGAATGCTGCAGAAGTGACATCAATCAACTTTAAAGGCGAGGCTTTACAGGACTGGCGAGTTCTGCCTCTATTCCGTGGGCTGTTGCCCTGAGTCCATTATGCTAGGAAGAAGCCAAGAATGAAAGATTACATAGAGAGTGACTGGCCCTCTAAGTTCAGTCAACTACAGGAGTTAGCTCAGGTAAAGCCTAGAGAAGAATGACCCAGTTCACCTGCAGAACGCTGAGAAAAATAAATGAGCACTGCTCTCAGTCATTAAATTACATGGGCCACACTGTCTTTCTAAAATCTGAAAATCTAACTCTTGAAGCACACCTCGCCCCAAGGGCTATAGTAAAGGTTAACAGACTTGTTAATGCCCCAGTCATGAATTTAGTTATTATATAGAGTTATTGACCATAGAACAGTTCAAGGTCAGAGATATCTCTGAAAAATAAGCATTCTGGAGTAATGGGGTGGCTGGGTGATGGACATTGGGGAGGGTATGTGCAATGGTGAATGCTGTGAATTGTGTGAGACTGATGAATCATAGAGCTGTACCCTGAAACAAATAATACACTGTATGTTAATAAAAATAAGCAATTTTTTTAAAATATAAGCATTCTGATTTTATAACAATATGTATCTTTATTATGAGGTAGCTAATGCAATGAAAACAGAAATTGAAATTGTCATTGCTAATATATTTCCTTCAATATTTATTTCAGTTATGCCTTCATGGCTAATGCATATGTTCTTGTTATACAGTATCTAGGATATGATTTCATAAGTTTATATAGGAAAAATATTCCTGGTGTTTTGTGCAATATGTTTTCTAGGGTCAAAGGCACCATAATTATTGGTTCATCTATGGTGACATAAACACAGCTACTTGGTGAGAACCAAGACCATGTTTCTCACGTATTAAAAAAAATCTTCAATCTGTAACAAATCATGCATGTCTGGGGCCAAACAAAATATAAACCTCAAGATCCTTGCTTTAAAAACAACACCATTCATTAAGCAGCAAAATATAGTGTGAAGAAAGCAAAAGACAAAACCCCTAAAATAATATTTCACATATATTTTTCATCTAACTTCCTTATTTTCTATTTTACCTTATCTTCAATCCATGCATTATAGCCAGGAGGACTTAATCCCATATTCACAACGCTGGCTATTAGCAGTGATAATAGCATTAGAGGAGAAATATATTTCCACATATAGTAGTAATATCTATTGGGAGCAAAGCCCAGCATATCTTTCAGGTCTTCCACAAATCTAAATAAAAAGAAAGCACTTAATTATGCCTCAAGTCAATTTTTCTATGCCTTAAAGATGTGCATTATATCAACAGTTTGACAAGGGTTTAGCTAAGATACCCTACGACATTGTATACAGAATCAAAAAATCATATTGGGAGATGACTTATAAATTAAGAACACTTAATAAGTAAAATGTAAACAGTTAAGTACTGTGAATTTTGTTTAGTGAAAGCCCTCTTAAACCAATTGCTGAAGGGTGTCTGGGTGGCTCAGTGGTTTAAGCTCCTGCTTTCTGCTCAGGTCATGATCCCAGAGTCCTGGGATTGAGTCCTGCATCAGGCTGCCTGCTCAGCAGGGCATCTTGCTTCTCCCTCTGCCCCTTCCCCACGCTCTCTCTCACACAAAAAATAAAATCTTTAAACCAATTTCTGAAAAGCCTCCCACTGATGACTTTCTACTCTATAAACACAATATTCGCAATACATTAAAAATTCCTTGTGTTGGGGCGCCTGGGTGGCTCAGTCATTGGTCATCTGTCTTGGGCTCAGGTCATGATCCCAGAGTCCTGGGATCAAGCCCTGCGTCAGGCTCCCTGCTTGGTGGGAAGCATGCTTCTCTGTCTCCCACTCCCCCTGCTTGTGTTCCCTCTCTTGCTGTGTCTCTGTCAAATAAATAAATAAAATATTTTAAAAATTTCCTTGTGTCTTTTTTTAACTTAGCAATAATTACTTCAAGTCATCCAGTATCCGATCAGTGCTTACATAATGTAAACTTTCACTCCTTGTCATCATCTGTTTGAATTGAAAGAAGGTCCATAAACTGCAACTGACTGATGTATTTCTCAAACTCCTTGTTCATCTCTACGTTCCACTCACATGTCTTTTTTGTTTCTTCCAATTTTTTTGTTCAATCAGCTGGACACTTTATACCATAGGAATCCCACAATCTGGATTTTGCTATTACATCCACACAGTGTTGCTTCACAAGCGCATCTGATCCTCCTACTTCCTATAGATTAGCACTTAGACCTAGTAACCGTTAGGCTTATGTTGTTGTTTTAAGTAAGGTTATTACAGTGTTATTTACATGAAATAAAGTTCACCCTTTCAGGTATATTACGTTAATGCTGACAAGGCGTATTCATTACATAGTGGTCTATATCCCTCATTGTTTGTCTAGAGATAATCACATAAGCACCCACCAGGGCTTGCACCAATGTTCCAGTAGATTATTTGGTTGTGTAAAGACAGTCCTCTAGCAGAGACTTCCAAGAGAACTCATAGTAACTATATTTCCTAATTTCTTGTATGTTCATAATTGTCTGTCTCTGGCCACTATACTTGAATGTGAGAGTTGCTGGTTGAAAAGCCTGTGGCTTATGTTTCTTTGCTTGAGAGTTGTAAATATTTCTAACTACCTGATATTGTTACACAAAGTTTGTTGACTATCAGATTGTTCTATCATAAATAATTTTGTTTTGTTAGTTAGCGTTTTTGCTTGGATGGCCTTTTTTCTTTTTTCTTTTTTTCTTTTTTCTTTTTTTTTTTTTTTTTTTTTTTTTTTTATGTCTTGAAGTAAGAGCCTAGACTACGTCCTGGTGTTAGCTTATGTCTATTTTTCAAAGTGTATCATGTGCCCTTTCAACATTCAGGTTGTCACTTATTTCAGGCAAGTTTTTTAATTACAGCATTTAGTATTGCTCTGGCCACCGTTTCTAGAGAACTTCATTGTTGTACACACGTGGAGTCATCTTTGTTTAACTCCTATTCCTATTCCTTTTCTTAGCTCCTTTGTTATTTCTCCTCCTTTTTTAAGATTTTATTTATTCAAGAGAGAGATAGATAGTGAGAGAGTGTGAGCAAGGGGGAGTGGGAGAAGTAGACTCCCTGCTGAGCAGGAAGCCTGAGGTGGGACTTGATCCCAGGACTCTGGGCTCATAACCTGAGTCTAAGGCAGACGCCCAACAACTGAGCCACCCAGACACCCCTGGTATTTCTTCTTGATTAAAAAAGTATTTTTTGATTAAAAAAATTATTCCTCCTTTCTAGCTTCTCATTCTTGTGGAACTAGCCATTGTGCTTATTGTTGTGTTTTTAATCCGATCATCATTTCTGAATATTATTATTCACATTCTTATTCACATTTCCTGAGTTCTATCACCTGTTTTCAAATCTTCCTTTTCTCTAATTCTCATATTTCTTGATTTTTAAACAACTGATACATGCTATTCTTTTTCTTCTTGAAAAATATATTTCAACTCATTTTTTGAAATATGGTTAGTTTTCCATCTATTTTGCTTGTGTGCTTTTGTTGTCTGCAGGGATCTATTCTGCTCCTTTCCTCTTTTCAAAAAAATTTTTTCTTAAGATTTGACTATATTCAAGGAAAATAAATTTTCTTGTATTTTTAGACACTAAGATATACACTAAAAAATGGCAAAGCACTTTTTGGGCATTTTCAAAAAAGAGATTTCTATCATGGAAAGTTATTGTTAGGCTCGTAGGCAATGTGTGCAGAGTACATTACCTCACACACAGTAGGAATTTAATAGGTGCACAGATAGTAGGAATTTAATAGATATCAGTTTAATAACTACCATTAGTAGTAATATCACTTCTGCTGTTGTTAACTGTTATTATTTAGGGACATTAACTACTAAAAAGGGATAATTTGTACTATGCTTATTGTAAATTACAAACTATGTAAATGGAAATCGAAATTATGACCTTATTGATCCACAGATCAGTCCAATAATAATATCAAATTCCAACACAGTGCAAGTTAGGGGTTAGGTATATCTTGGTAGAGTATAGAGATACCTAATTTTGAAATTAAGGTCTAAATTACAATCCTGGCTCTATAACTAATACACTTGTTCTCCTGTACAAGCAAGGCCAGTTTTTCACCTATAATATGGATGATATTAGTTACCACAGGGTATTTTTATGAGGATTCAGATTTAATGTACATCAAACAGCTATTACTTCTATTGCCATATAGTACATGATCATTAAAAGTAAGTCTCCCTCCCCTTCCTTGCCTGGAGCTTTTGACACTAATAAAAACATTCATCAATCTTGTCACAAAGCTCATTCAATACCAGTAACATTCTCTATGTTGTTTAAGAGAACTCCGGTCTCCATGCAACACATTCCTCCTTCACACAGACCTCTAATAAGCTTGCCAATCTTATTGCCTTAGTCCATATATGTTAACTAAAGACAACAATTTTTTAAAATATTGTATAAAATCTCCAGTAACATTTTTCTTCTGAGATTACTCTAATGCCTCATTTCACTCCAAGTATACATACTTTTCACATCAAGCAGGTATGTAATTTAGAGGTTTAGGCATCTAGTTGTTCAAATAATGACTCCACGTGAACATGAAGTTTGTGCATACTAAATGCCACACATGCCTCAGAACAGGATAGATCATTTCCCAAAACTAACCTGCTACATAGGCCTTTATATAGCATAATAAAATAAGGCATTATGTATCATAATAAAATAAAATTCCTCCCATAAAAGAGATTAGCAAAGTAATTAGGAAGGTAGGCTTTAAAGTTAAGCAGAGATAGCTATGAATCCCAGGTGTGCCTCTGCCCAGGTGATGAGCAAGTCACATGGGGTGTCTCATAAGCCTGAGAAATGTGAAATATGGACAATAATAATAACACAATTTAACAAGGTTCTTGGAGCATAGCCATTACTCACTAGATCCTGGAAGTTACTATTTGATAACTAGAATTAAATCAAAACTTCAGAATCCTAGATTATATTGCCATCTGCACAATTCTATCTAATCACCTAATAGGGGAATATACTTTATTAAAAAGGATTGAACAAAGAAGAGCATACAAAAGATTTGATTTTCTTGCAAAGATTTTTTCCCTCTAGTCATTTACCTCCTCTTCTAAATGAAAAAGATATTGACAATTGATCTTCCCAATATATAGATGAAAAATGAATGCCTAAAAGCAAATATACTTACTTATCTATGCCATAAACAAAGGATACAGCAATATTCTCCAAAATAACTACAATTAGCAGAGGCAGTGTAGCAGAATAATCATCAAACATTGTAACGAAGTAATTTCCAGAGCGTTGCACAAATATCAGGCCGATACAAAATGCCAGAAGACAACAGATAACTGTACAAAAGAAATAGATGAAAAAATTAAGTTTTTATTCAGTCCAGTCTTTTAAATTTAATTATGAGTTATTACATGCAATCATTGTGGTCTTCACTTTTATAACTTGTCAATGATAAAAACAGGCAACACCTTTCCTGATACTATGCAATATAATACATTGGGAGTTTCCTGGATTTAGCCCCGTATTTAATATGAATCCATTGTAAGAGAGTGACCTTTGACCAGCTACTATTACTGTAAGAGCTTAAAGAGATTTCTGGGATCCATATAGTATTCCCATATTTATGTCAGACTCTGTTCTCTCACACACTTTAGTAGAGAAGCTTTCAAAAATAAAAGATGAGGGGTGTCTGGGTGGCTCAGTTGTTGGGCGTCTGCCTTCGGCTCAGGTCATGATCCCAGGGTTCTGGGATTGAGCCCCATATCGGGCTCCTTGCTTAGCGGGAAGCCTGCTTTGCCCTCCCCACTCCCCCAGCTTGTGTTCTCTCTCTCGCAGTGTCTCTCTCTGTCAAATAAATAAACAAATTTTTTTAAAATAAATAAATAAATCATACAAAATGACTGTGTTCTATTTCTCAGCCACCTTTAAGCAGAGATGTAAAAGTAGCAGAGCAGGTACTGGCTGTTTGGGAGGGGAGAAAACAGACATCCTTGGGTTCAATCACGTGGCGGTTCCCTAATAGTCTCCCTAAGTATGGGTTAAGTGAAGTTATCACCTCCCTCTCTTAAGCACAACGCTAGTAGTATGAGTTGCATCATACATAAATGGATGTTATACATAAACATACAATGTAGAGAAGGAAAAGTAACAGTTACTTGGAGTCTGTCACATGTGGAAATATTTAAACGCTTGCCCCAGTATATTGCACGCCAAGTCTCAGATAGACGCAACAGGGCTTGAACCATAGGTCTGTGTCACATTCACTCTCGCCTACTTACACTGTGGTACATGGCGAACAGGAAGAAAGCATATTCTAGGTGGTACAGATAGTAAAAGATTGTCTGGAGATTAGAGAGTAAAGGTTGTTAAGTAAGTTACTTATCTAAGTCTTACTGTACTATCAGAGAAGACGAGAGCACATCTGGCCAAGGTGATGGAGGAACGTTTCATCACAGCCAAGTATGGCTTTAAGTATAGGCATGATCCCAGAAGACAGGTAATGGGAAAAGAGAGGACATTCCCCTTTGCTCTGACCAAACAGGATCTCCAGTGGGGTTCACCAAATACTACCTTGTGTGTTTTTTTCCCACTATGCTGTCACTCTTCCCTTATTTTTGCAAGCCCTCTTATTATAGGAGGGTTTAGATATGGGGCACAGATGAGGAAAGCAGCAAAGATGTTATGTAGTACACACATCAGGTGGGATACTGGTAGCCTTGAATTCAATAGGAACTTCAGAAGTGGAGACTGCCTTTTTGGGGAGAAGATAAGGAAGTTTTTCACTTATGTCCAGCTGAATAGAGGATATTAAGACATAAGTATTCAACAAACCGCTGAAATTGTTTTACACATATATGCACAAACTTAGCAGCGTGGTAATTAATAAAGATATGTATTTTGAAGGTTATTTACACAGAAGTAATTTATTAAATTTTCAGTAATTTATTAAATCTTTCACAGCTAAAAACAGAACTTTGAGGAGCTATATACTACTGCCCAGCATTCAATATCATAAAGATATAGATACAGATACAGAAATATTTCCCAATTTGTTTTTGCATCACTTACCAACACTATGCCTGCACTCTGGTCTGGCTGGCTTTCTTAACTGTTCCCTTTATCTCTGCTTATATATGTTAAACTAAAGCTATTACTAAAGCTCTCCTCTGACCTCTGCAAGACTCTTCCCCTTTCCAATTCAACTGCCATCCCGTTCACTGATAGTTCCATCACTTTTTCAGATGACCCTCACAGCGTCTTAATTCCTGTAACATGGTAAATTGCTACTATGCCATCTATCAGTATAGTACATGGTGTAAGTCTTATGTACCAGATTTGGTTTTGTTATCAGTACTATTATTTTTGGAGACAAGGCTCTCCTATATCTCTATCTCTTTTATAATTTCTCTTATATCCTTCAAATGCAAGGGTGGTGCAGTACAAAATGGGAACTTCATTTTTTTTTTTAAGATTTTATTTATTTGACAGAGACAGAGAGAGAGAGCACAAGCAGGGGGAGTGGCAGGCTGTGGGAGAGAGAGAAGTAGGCTCCCCTGCAGAGCAGGGAGCCCAAAGTGGGGCTTGATCCCAGAACCCTGGGATCATGGCCCAAGCTAAAGACAGTCACCCAACCAACTGAGCCACGCAGGAGCCCCCAAAACTGGTACTTTAATAATTGCTTCCAGATTGGACTTACAATAACTGTCAATATGGATTATTTTATTTTCTTTCCTACTTAGAGATACTAACTACTAGTAGGCTACAAGAGCTATTTTATATGAGAACTGAACTTGGGTTTATCAATTTCAATGATGCACTTTTTGGAAAAGGAATATTGGATCTGAACTTTTAAAAATAATTACTTGTTTCATTTACAAAATTAGATATGAACATTCTGTGACTTCATTCTATTCATGATAGATTCATGATAGTGACATTACTATTAATAAAAAGTAATATAAGTAATCACCAAAAAATAATATGGTCTACATTGAATCTATCATTTGCATTGTATATAACATACAAATAAAATAAGAAATAATAGTAATACATATTAATAACTGGGGATTAACAAAACACTTTCCATTTCCATCTGTGACCTCTCACCAAGAGAAAATGGCCTGTATCCTTTCAATGAGAAGTCAAATACTTAAAAACTCACCAGTAAGAATTTCTTTCCTCACTTTGAAAGTGTCCACAACAGGCGTGATGATCCCTTCAATGGTTCCAAACATGCTACCAAGCCCTAGATTTACCAGCATGAGGAAGAACATCACTGACCAGAAGGGGGAGGCAGGGAAATGTGTCATGGCTTCCGTAAAGGCAATGAAAGCTAAACCAGTTCCTTGAACAGCCTGCAAATTATACGAAACAGCAACATTAGTACTGAGCAATATTAAGGGATGGCCATATGTATCAGTCACAGAGGGGAGGGAATACTCAGAACAATGCTTGGCATTACTGGAAATAGATAGGCTGATATCATGCTGTCTCCTGAGAAACTGCCTCTAAAGAAAGGTTGATTGTGTTATTTCATAAAAACAACAGATAGACCGGAACTTAAAAAGGAAGAAAAACAAAAACTTTAAAGGCTAAGTTAGTAAGTAAATTTTTCTTTACTGAACTCAAAATTTTTATGATAGCACCATCCATAACTTCCTGCACGTGAGTCGTTGGGTTTTGTCTTATGTATAGTGTACGCTATCCTACTGCAAGGGATCAATGCTCGATTTCTCCATTATATTTCCCTTTTTGGCAATAGAGCAAAAGGGCAACAACCAATACAGTAACACTTATTAATGTTCACCTGTTTCATGTTTATTAAAATAAATTAAAATAAAACTTTTTTAGCTAAACAAAAGGAGTTAATCGTGACTCGTCAAACATAAATATTAAAATGGCTAAATATCAGTTATGTGTCCAAATAACTGTGCAATATATCAATGATAGTCATAATTTAAATTTTGCATTAAAGATCAGACTAGGGACGTCTGGGTGGCTTAGTTGGTTAAGCGGCTACCTTCGGCTCAGGTCATGAACCCAGCGTCCTGGGATCGAGTACCATACTGGTACTCCGAGCAAGGAGCCTGCTTCTCCCTCTGCCTCTGCTTGCCATTCTGCCTGCCTGTCCACTAGCTCTCTCTCTCTCTCTCTCTCTCTGACAAATAAATAAATAAATAAATCTTTAAAAAAAAAAAAAAAGATTAGACCAGGAAAAGTATCAGACTAATTTCATTTTCTATGACAAAAATCAATTTATATTCATATTTTACATTTTTGCAGCTGAATCAGTAAGAAGGCTTTTTAAAGTAAAGCAAATATTTATAATTTAAGTACATTCTTTTGATTTCTCTCATTTTTCCTCTTTGTTTTATTCCTTAAATTCACCACATGTTAACTAACTGGAATTAAAATAAAAACTTTAGGGGCGCCTGGGTGGCTCAGTGGGTTAAAGCCTCTGCCTTCGGCTCAGGACATGATCTAGGGTCCTGGGACTGAGCCCCGCATCCGGCTCTCTGCTCAGTGGTGAGCCTGCTTCCCCCTCCCTCTCTCTCTTGTCTACTTATGATCTCTGTCTGTCAAATAAATAAATAAAATCTTTTTAAAAGTGATTAAATAAAATAAATAAAAACTTTAAAAGTATGTTCTCTGAAATAAAAAATGTGAATTTTGAAACAGCACAATCTTCCACCGGCATTTGAAAGGTCATTTTCCTAAAAGAAGTCTTCTGGATAATGCATATTTTACCCGAGTGATAATTACTGTATTGCTTAAACAGAGGCTACTCACTTTATTTAGCTCATCCTCGATTTGACAGGAATTGAGATGAAGAGCAGGAAATTCTTCTTCTTTCACTTTTTGAATGATGTCATAAACTAAATGATAATCTTCTGCAGTAACGGATGAAAGGTTGATATGATGAGGAATAATATCCTTGCTAATATTGCCCATTTTCAAAAATTTTACGATCATTTTGGAATTTCTAAAAAATAGAACAACATAATGAATGAACATCTACGGGTCCGGGGAGGGGGGTAACACTTTTTATATCATTATACCATCAAAAGCTAAAGGAAATTAATATCCATACTCTGCTATGCATTTCTCATTTATGACATTTGCTTTAAAGCCCAGAACTGCAAACACCACCAATGTTGCCAGGACGGATGTAAAAAAATTAATGAAGGACACCAGAACAGCATCAAAGTGGCAGTTGTTGTCTCTTTTGTTGTAGCTTGAAAAGGCGATGACGCCACCAAATCCCAGACCTAAGGCAAAGAACACCTGAGTAGCAGCTTCTCTCCAGACCTTGGGTTCCAGCATCATTTCAAGCTGTTTAAAATTAAAGATAATAGAAGTCAGCTGCAAAATAGTACTTCAGAAAAATCTACGTGGAATTAGTTCTACTATCTAAATATATCATAATGATATTTATGCACCCAAAGTTTATTTAAACTGGGGGAATAATCTGTTCTTAGTAAAAATAACCAAGTTTTCACTTAGTAGTGAGACAAGAAATATGAGTAAGAAAAACTAAAGACAATCATGTAGATGGAGATTTTACTCAAATGGAGACTTTCTACTTCTATAGAAATTTTTAAGTTATCTTTATAACAAATCAAAAGGACTATTTTGAAATTAACTATCTTCAAATCATTTCCTATTTAAGTCTTTGTATTCTTTCCAAAGCAAAATAAGTTAATTACCAATAAAGTCTAATTATTTACCTAACACCCTAAGTTTTGTGTTTTCTGGGGGTAGTCTAAGAGTCAAGGCAGATAATAAGCAGATTATAAGCTTGGGAGAGTTGACTATGTACTTCTCATATTCATGTATGTATTTGGCATTCCTTTCAATAGTTTTCTGAAAGCTTTTTCTTTGAAAATTGAAGCACTTCCACTACATCATCTCTAAGACCCTTTTGGAGTCAAACGTCTACAGTTCTGAACCTGTGCTGAACATATATTTCAAGGAACTCTGCTTTACTTCTTGGACAATTACCACTGTACATAATCCAACTTTTTAAATGGAACAATTAATATTAGCCATATCTGACCCAGATGTCAGTAAACAGGTTTGATTTTAGTAACTAAAGTGTTTAAATTGGTATTTTATCTCTTTTTACTATTGCAACGAGATTGCCTTCACTGGGGGCAATGTCAAATGTGGCTAAGAAGATGAGTTCCACAGTTTCAGATCCTGAGTCTGCCATTTAATAACCTGTAAATGGTGTAATCTCGAATAAGGGGCAGCTCTCCCTGAGTTTCAGCTTCTTCAACTGAAGATGGGCACTTCCAAGCCACATGGCACTCTATCGCATTCTCTACCACACTCTAAGTGTTCAATAATTGTTGATGTATATGGACTGTACTGGTAGGAACACTGATAACCACTTTGTATGGATTATTTCATATAATCTTCAAAACAATCAATGAAATTTGTTGCTACCATTATCTGAATCTTAAAAAGGTTAAGTAACCTGCTTAAAGTTACACAACAGTTCTGGGGTAGAGAGGAAATATGAACCAAAGTGGACTCCAAAATGCATATTTTCTCCAATGTTAGGATTTTTTTGGTTCAAATTTAGTTACTAGGATTTAATTATTTCTGTTACTAGTTACTAGGATATATTGCCCAATTTCAGTTCACTTTATCAATTTTAGTGACTATTACTGAAATTGAATATAATAGAATATTATATAATATTATAATAGTGTTATTATAGGCAGACATCAAACATAATCACAACTGTATTTATAACTTCGTAAAATTTAACGGAAATATGCATACTGTTTGTTGATCGCGTTGCTACATTACCATTCTATCATTAATACTGATCTCAAGTACACTCAGCTATCTATCTCTACTTTAACCACTAGATGGCAGGCAACACCCATTTACTAAAGACATTATTCCGCTTCCTTCCAATTTTAAAACTAAATCTCCATTCGCTGTTTTGGGGATAGTTTGTGTGCTTTACTTCCTCCCTTGGACGAACAATGTAAATTAAAAAGTAATTGTAACTTATCGTTATTATGACCTAACACAGAATTTTATCTATAGTCCATGAAAAGTGAGCTGAGGAACGAATTAACTTTAATAATGATTCTTAGTCCCAGGTTAAAATGTCAATAATGCCACAGTTTTAAATATGGGGCCATGTAAAAGTGTCATGTAAAAGTAGCTGAATCCTAAGATAGCTATTTAAATCAAATATTTAGAATTATGTCACAAGCAATTGCCAACTTATAGAAGGTGATATTCCAGAAGTTCATATCAAAGCTGGTTGTTTTAAAATCAGCAATCTTTTAGATATTACAATATAAATATTTTTCATCCATAAATATGGCCCATTTGAAGCTAATTTAAATTCTAATGCAAGCTATATAGTCTATATATCTTAACTAGCTATTCACAGAGGAGTTCCAACAACTCTAAATGCTAACCAGGACTTTTGAATTAGTCAAGAAAATCAGATACCAGTGGCAGCATTTTTGCTACTAGAGAATGAACACTAAGCTGAAACCTGATACCCAAAGAACACAGCCTCTTTTACACAGTATCCAGGCAGCTGCCAGGAGTGACAGAGAATTCCAGGAAAGCTAATTTCTGCCCAAATCCCACAGCATGATGCTGGCTGCACATTCACCCTTCAGGTAACATCCAGTTTCTGAACTAATTTTGAAACGTTATCTTTATAACTCCATATCTGCCTATAATAGTGTTAGTGAACTAATGAGGTGTCAACTTCATTTCAGTGAGTAACTAAATGTATCTATACCTCAAAACTTGTTTGTGTTTCCTGCCAAATCTCTATACCAAGTCCAGGAGGACTGATTAGTAATCAGGTTCAAGGTGCCCAGCATTGAGCTCAGCTCTAAGATGGATGAGAGAACATAAACTCTGAACCTTCTGTGGAGCCTAATGAGAACTTCTCTGAAATGTATATGCATTTACAAAGATTACAAAACTTCCCAAACTCACCACTGTAATTATTATTCTAGGAGGCACGAAACCTCAAAACAAGAACATGGATATTCTCTGAGACAGGATTTAGAGTACAGAAGCCTTCTTAGCCTGGGTTCATGGCTCTTAGGCCTTCTGTCAACCTTCTGAGACATTAAACAAATTAATACGTTCATTATGTTTCTCTGGTAAGAAGATCTTATTATCGTTTTTTTCAAAGGGGTCAATTACTAAAAGTTAAGAACCACTGACATTGAGAAGGAAGCGGAGGAAAGATGGAAAAGTCCTGGGGCACCTGGGTGGCTCAGTCAGTTAAGTGTCCATCTCTTGATTTGGGCTCAGGTCATGATCTCAGGGTTGTGGGACTAAGCATCATGGCAGGCTCCCTGGTCAGCACTGAGTAGGCTTGTCCCTCACCCTCTGCTATCCCCACCCCCGGCTCATGTTCTCTCACTCCCTCTCAAATAAATAAAATAAATAAATAAATAAATAAACAAATAAATAAATCTCTTTTAAAAAGATGGAAAAGTCCTAAAATTTATCAATGTAAAAAGTCAGAAGTTAGTTTACTATAAAAGGAATTTTTAAAGTTCACATAGTGACTGTCTCACTCTAGAACTAAAATGGGGACATTTAAAATTGGAAATGGAGGGGCGCCTGGGTGGCTCAGTGGATTAAGCCGCTGCCTTCGGCTCAGGTCATGATCTCAGGGTCCTGGGATCGAGTCCCACATCGGGCTCTCTGCTCAGCAGGGTGCCTGCTTCCCTCTCTCTCTCTCTCTCTGCCTGTCTCTCCGTCTACTTGTGATCTCTCTCTGTCAAATAAATAAATAAAATCTTTAAAAAAAAAAATAAATAAAAATAAAATTGGAAATGGATGGATATAATCATGGATATTTAAAAGCCCTGGTTTTTCTAGGCTGGTTAACATAACAGCTATAATTTAAGAGGCTAGTATACATATGTTAGAACGATTATGCTTTATATCTAACTGTGGGAACATTTGAACAGTAAACAATGCTTTTATGATCATAAGCCTTAAACAGAAATGCAGTACATACCTTAGGGGTAAACATGTGGCGGATGCCATCAATTGAACCATTTAAAAGGAGTGCTCTGATTAGGAAGCATATAAGTACCACATATGGGAACAGAGAACTAAAGTACATGATCTACAAAGAAAAAAAAAAGTAAATATAGGTGAGACACACTAATGACTGTATTCCCTTCGGTAGTTAAGATTATGTTTTATTCTATATTTTCACAGTCTCAGTTTTCATAGCATGACTAATAGTACTATTATTAATACGTTGTATGGCCATCATATTAGAGTGGCTTATTAGTCTCAATGGAACGTGACTTATTTAAGATCCTATTTAAGATATAATGAGAAATAGGGAAACTCCGTTACTTACACTGCTTTAAAGTAGTCCACAGGTATGATGTAACTTGAACAGTGTTTTTATCTTATAGTTCACAAAACAAGCAAAATTTAAGAGAAATAATGGCTACTTTCTCCCTAATTCGTACTTTTGTTTTAGGTAACAGCAACAGCAAAAAAAAAAAAAAAAAAAAAAAAAAAAGAAGAGTCCTTTTTTTTTCATTAATCAAAATTCCATTATAATTCTGTAAAGCTTCTGGAGTAGAGAGCGGGCCCCTGTTAAGACTCCTAAGACTGTGAATAATTAACAACGTCAAGGTTTAACTTCCTGCTTCACAAGTGTTCATGCTCAAAGTTCCGCGAACGTTTATCGTAGAAAAGCAGTTGTCCTGACCAGATATTTACTACTTCCTTGACATCTCCTCATGGAAGCCTAACAGGTCTCTACAACTTTTCAGGTCCAGAAAAAGAACTTCTGACCTTCCCCCAAAGATGTCCCCACCCGTCTCTGTCCCAGCAAATGGGGTGACCATCCATCTAGGTGCTAGAGTCAAACATACAGACGTAGTCCAGGCTACCACTCAGGTTATCTTATTCCTGAGTCATGCACTCCAGGGATCTTTAACACAATTGCAATAAAATGTGAATTCCTCTCTCTTAAGCTGCAAAGCCTCTCATTAGAGTGCCTCCCCGTCCACCCCACCACCCCTTCCCCCAACAGAGCTCTGCCCCCAGGGCCTTGCCAGTGGCCTCAAACCCAGCTCTGTCGCTTCAGGACCCAGCAGGGCTGCACCCTCTGTCTTAGGCTCTCATCTCCTGGTCTGTAGGACTCGCTCTCCTGCTATTTGTGTCTCACCTTCATCACCAGTGAACTGAAACACGGGGGTCAACGGAATGAACAGCAAAAATACAGGTCTTTTAGGTATTGACATAAAATTTCAAAAAATTTCTTTGATGAAATAAGGCAAGATTATGAGTGACTTTAGCTTTCACTATAAAACACGTCTTTATGTTCTTTCTTTTAATTTAAACACATTTTTTAAAGCACCACTTCTCACCAATCATTATTTAACTCCCTAGAATGACATGGTCCTTGTAGCTTGCCCACAGACATTTCTAGGGGAGCCTGAGGCAGGCACCATACACAGGAGTGGTGATTAGCAGAAGCAGGAGGGGCTCTATCTAGCATACTAACTTTGCCCGAAGACTGAATGCCTTTGATCATAGCCAAGCAAACCACAACCCAGGCAGCCAGCAAGCAGACGGTCATCTTCCAGTTTAAGCCTCCACTTTCAGAAATGGAACTGGAAATATTCAGGGCTTCCCTGTACCAGTAATAGGTGGTGGCAGAACTTTTTTCACATTCCGGCTCTACAACTGTAGAAAGAAAGATATTACAATCATTTCAGAGGAAGAGTAATGGCATTTTTCTTCTCCCCAGTAAGCCTGTAAATCAGTCCTTAACATTTACTAGGAAAGTACTATTATTCTAGAGATGCATTTAAATCCACAGTGAAAACTCAATTGAGCAAAGTTGTGAAAAATCCACAGACATATATACTTGCTGGTGGTTTTTATTACACATTTCTGAAATAGGAAGGTGTAAGCTTTTTTTTTAATCAAAGTAAGTGAAGCACATCAGGTTTATAGCCCCTTCCATGCCCAGAATTATTTGACTGACTTCCTGTGACAGAGCTGTCAGATATGTAGCTGCTGGTCATACGTGACTCATGAAATGAAGCTAGTCTAAAGTGGTATGTGCTGTACATACAAACTGCGAAGAAAATTTTAGAGACTTAGTCCAAGAAAAATAATGTAAACAAGTACATCAATAATTTTTATATTATCTATTTGTTGAAATGTTAATAGTTTAGAAAAACATTTCCCCTACTTCTTACTTGTTTCAAGGTGGCTACTAGTAAATTTTAGACTATATATGTGAGTTGCATTCTATATTTACCGGACATCACTACTATAGGGAATTGTCCTTTATTTATATTCTAGGGTTTAAAAATAAATGATGGGAAAACTATGAAACAACGGAACTAAAGGCATAAAAACAATTCCTTCAATCCAAATTCTTTTTGTCCTATTTTTATTTTTTTATCTCCTTTATGATTACTTGCAGGTCCTTTAAAAAAAAAAAACTTGTGTTACTGAAATATAGTTGACATAGAATGTTTTATTCATTTCAGGTGTACGATATAGTGATTCCACAGTTCTGTACATGACGTTATGCTCGCCACAATAAGTGTAGTTACTACCTGTCACCATACAATTATTGCAATATTACTATCTTCCGTATGCTGTACTTTGCATCGCCATGACTTACTTATTTTATAACTGAAAGTTATATTTTATTTATTAACCAAAATGTAAGGCATCAAGAAAGATGTACAAAATAAAAACTGTCAAAGTTAACAACTGAAGGGTTATTTTACCCTAATGCCACATGGCATGATAAAATAACTTAGGAAGAGCTAGTAAAATTAGATGGTGGCATCAGTCTTCGCTCTAAGTATGCCAATCCTAAAAGTGAGGAAATCTTGTTATGACAATTTTGGAAAGATTTTTCCACCTTATTTTTTTTTTTCCCACCTTATTTTTTAAAAAGAAAAAAAAAAAAACAACTCAAAATCTCATTAGCAACTTTATGATCATTCTATACCAAAACACTACAAGATACATGTCTTACAAGTGTGTGAAGCATTTTTCACCAAAGGACATTGATCCCAAGGAAGAGGTTGCTGAAAAGACTGAGAAAAATAAAACAGACTCCAGCCAATGATGACATTGTAGTAGAGAGCCACAAAAAAGCACACCTGCAAAACAAAATAGTGAGATTACATTACACCTCCCATGCCCCTTCCTTTGAAACAAGATGAAATGCATAAAACCCCATTTAACCTATTAAAAATCCTCCTCATTTCATTTTTATTTGGGACACATTATTTTTTTCTAAATAGATGTTCCTGTTAGATCTTAAGAACATGCATTATATGAAAAAAAAAAAAAAAGAACAGGCATTATCAAGATGAACCGTATTAATATTTACAGCTTGGTTAGTGTATTAGTGCAAACTCCAATGGTGTTTTTTAGAAACACGGTTAAAGAGTTGAATGGAAATATACACTCAAAAGTTTCATTTAAATGCAAACTACACAATTCCAAACCCTGTAAAAGTTATATGGCATATACCATACTAGGAAACTTACTACACAACTTGCAAATCCAATGCCACCCAGTTTAGGGCTTATGTAATTCCACACACCAATGCTTCCTCGCCGAATTCTTTGACCCACAGAGAGTTCCAGGAAAAAAAGGGGAATACCTATTACCAGTAGCAGTATTAAATATGGCAAAAGATATGCACCTATAGAGACAAGAAAAAATAAAATAGATGACATTTTCAACAGTCACAGTAGAGAATACACTAATTTTGAATATTTCATAAAATATTTGAACTTCTATATAGTATAATTATAAAAGACTTTAAAGAAAATGCAACTTCACCGTTTTAACCTTTCTAGTATTTGAAACCTGAATTTGACTGCTACATAGAGTTTTTGATAAAAAATACCTATGATAAAAGTGAAAATATAGGGGCTCCTGGGTGGCTCAGTGGGTTAAAGCCTCCACCTTCAGCTCAGGTCATGATCCCAAGGTCCTGGGATCGAGCCCCGCATGGGGCCCTATGCTTGGCGGAGAGCCTCGTTCCCTTCCCCTCTCTCTGCCTGCCTCTCTGCCTATTTGTGATCTCTGTCTGTCAAATAAATAAATAAAATCTTTTTTTAAAAAAAGTGAAAATATAAAGTTTCAATTTCCTTTTACTGAAAGGGTAAAACAACTTTATATTCCATTAAAAAAAACTGATTCCTTAAAATTAATTATTTTCTTAAGCAGGTTCCACAAACTCCTGGAATTCTTACTCACACAATGCTCATGAAGTCATTTATTAAATATTATTCAAACTCACCTAAACATGCATTCCAAACCAGATAAATTAGAATGAATGAGATTTTATAGTATTAAAGTTTACTTTTTATCCTAAATAGCAATAGGGGAGAAAAAAATGGCTGCCCAGATTGAGAAAGAAAAAAAAAATAGGAAAAGAAAAAGAATTTCTACCTCAGACAAATGTAATTTTTTTCCCATATATACTTCATTTAAAAAATAAATTTCAGGGGCACCTGGGTGGCTCAGAGGGTCAAAGCCTCTGCCTTCGGCTCAGGTCATGATCCCAGGGTCCTGGGATCAAGTCCCGCATCGGGCTCTCTGCTCAGCAGGGAGCCTGCTTCCCTTCCTCTC
The DNA here is from genome assembly GCF_902655055.1 of Lutra lutra. Taxonomy (NCBI): domain Eukaryota; kingdom Metazoa; phylum Chordata; class Mammalia; order Carnivora; family Mustelidae; genus Lutra; species Lutra lutra. The sequence goes on from NC_062285.1 coordinate 110,103,212, forward strand.
TCTCTGCCTGCCTCTCTGCCTACTTGCGATCTCTGTCTGTCAAATAAATAAATAAAATCTTTTAAAAAAATAAATAAATAAATAAATTTCAGGATTTTTTTTTTTTTTTTTTTAAAGACAGAGAGCATGTTTGCATTCTGAGGGATGCTGAGGGGTTGGGAGGGCAGAGGGAGAAGGAGAGAATCAACCTTAAGCAGAATCCATTCCCAGTGTGGAGCCTGTCACATGGCTGGATCTCACAACCCTGAGATCATGACCTGAGCCAAAATCAAGAGTCAGAAGCTTAACAGACCGAGCCACCCAGGCACCCCAAAAGGAATTTTTTAAATTTTTGAAAATTCTGTGAAGGGGCATTGAGGCTGAGTGAGACACTAAATATTTAATACCTATTGTAAAATACATGTGCAAATATATATATCCGTGTAGTAAGGTTTTCATACTTAAGAAAATTTTCTTATAGCCAAATCTCAAATTAAGACATATGACTAATTATTTTTAAGTGGTTTGACAATGTTAATATTAGGTTCTCTTAACTGATAAAGTTAAATGTGAAATGTATTAATTCCTACATAAGAATACATATGCAAATTATTCATTAAGTAATCACTAGAATGGACTTCCTACATTCAAATTTCTTATCTGGAGCTTTGTCCAACTGGGGACTGTCAAATTAGTCATGCAACTGACGATGTCAATGCCCTTTTCAAATAAGAGGCCATTATTGTATTTTCCTATTTTATTTTATTTTATTTTATTTTATTTTTTAAAGATTTTATTTATTTATTTGACAAAGAAAACAATAGCAAGAGAGGGAACACAAGCAGGGGGAGTGAGAGAGCGAGAAACAGGCTTCCTGCTGAGCAAAGAGCCTGATGTGGGGCTCCATCCCAGGATCTCGGGATTATGACCTGAGCTGAAGGCAGATGTCCAATGACTGAGCCACCTGGGTGCCCCTATTTTTCCATTTAAAAAAAAGTGCTTACTGGTATTGAATAGATTTTGGAAGCTGTTCAAATTTTTCTGGTAGTTATTATGTTAAAGAAGTAAACTTTTTTTTCAAGATATGTATCTCAGTTTCTCTATATAGCTCTGAAATAATGACCATATACAAGAATTTCCCTAATATAGTGGTCCATAGAAAATCTCTACTTTCTTATGACTGATTTGCAGTCCTTTGGACTTGAGTTGATTCTACAGATGGGTATATAATGTAAAGCATGGATGCATGAAGTCATAAAACAGAATGATAAAATACCTAATTCTAAAAAGATTAGGAACATTGGTGCTAATGATCTGAAAATGTTTCCCAAAGGACTGAAAGTGCATTTTAATACATGCACCTAATCCTAGAATGTGAATGAATTTACGTATGTGTGAATGACTAGAGACAGAATGAATTAAAACTGGATTCACTGGGAATCTTTCCTCAGTGATGTGTGCATGGCATGCTGTTAGATGCTTAGCTTTCTCTTCTAACTCAAATTACTATTAGCCCCCATATTAAAAATAGTAATAATTAAATAATTAAACTAAAGAAATAAAAACATCGTAACTAAGATATAACTGAGCATTTACTATTTGCCACTCATATTTCTAAGGATGTTACATGTACTTACAAGAATCCAGTGGGGTAAATACCATTATTATCACTTTACAGGTGTGGGAACTAAACTGGGAGAAGTAAGTTAACTTGTAAAAGGTTACATGGCTAGTATTGGGAAGAGCTAGGCTTCAAGGCCAAACTGAATTCAAAACTTGGGCTGGTGGTTTCTATATTACACTACTTATTAAGTTTAACCATTGTACTTTTAAGTTTAATATCTTCGGACAAATCAACTCATGCTTGGTCTATCACTTTTTTTTCTTTTTTTTTTTTTTTTTTTTTACTTTCTTTATTTAAGAAAGAGAGAGAGAGAGAGCATGAGCCAGGGGGAGGGGTAGAGGGAGACGCAGACCATGCTGAGGAGGGATCCAGATGTGGGACTCGATCCTAGGACCCTGGGATCATGACCTGAGCTGAAGGCAGACACCCAACTGACTAAACCACCCAGGTGCCTGGGTCTACCACTTTTTAGTTGTATTACTCATGAAGTGCCTCAAGTGACAAATGAGGTTCAAGTTAGTCTGAGGCTATTTGACTAAACAGCCAGAAAACACTACTCAAGTATCTGGAAGGCTCAATGCTCTACTGCATGTTGGGTCCAGACTTTTGTTCCCTGATGCCATTTTGAAACCATAAATTCCACTGGCATCTTTTAACATCACTGTCTAGTATTTGTGATTAAAAGGGAGGAAACAATAGTAGGAAGAACATTTTGACTCTCTCTATATATGAAAATGAGGAGGAGCAATTTTTGTTAATGACTAATTTCTAAATATGAAATCCTTTGAGTTCTCCCTAGACAAAAATGGTATTAAATGGAAGGCAAGGTGACTTCAGCCAAGACAGCCTTCTTCCTTAACAGTCTGGCCAGTAAGGCTCATGAGGTGAAAGGCTTAAAAATCAGAATTCATCTTCTGCCAGTCTTGGCAAATGGGCTGGTTCCTGAGAAACAAAAAGCAGGGTAGTACGTAGCTGCTTATAGCTGATTTGATAAATAATTCATATGTAGTGTTAATGACTAGCAAGGAGCTTCCAGCGTAGGTGGAGGGATGCGTAGTGTATCACAGACTTCCTATATTGATTTTTACCTCTCAGACACATTCATCAAACAGGCAACTTTTTCCAAACCTGCTGTTTTGTGCCTAACTGAATAAACTAAACAAGATCTTTAACATATTTTGTCATCAGAACACCTCAGCTTTTTATCTCATACTCTAAAAAGAATTTTCACGTATGATTATACTTATTTCATTTGATTTGTACATCAAATATAAAACCATGTCTTTGGCCAGTCAACAAAACTATCACAAACTGGAATCAAATACCAAAATATTCTTTCTGCCCTTTGTGTGCTGAAATGCAGTTAATAGAATACTTAATTTTTGACCACATTTATTTTAATAGTTTCCAACAAAACTATTATTTTAATAGTTTCCATTTAATAGTCTCCTATATATAGCTAACAAAGTTCAACCCAAATGTTAGTTAACATTACTTGACTTTGGTGTACTATAGAGCCTGTGTCCTACCTGAACAATCCATTCCTTTGTAGATGCTTTTTTTCTGATATTTAAGATAATTTTTGCTAAAAAACCATTACTGTTATATGCAAAAATCCAAAAAACTAGAATGTTATGTTAATGGGAGATATTTTTGTTTAAAATTAAGGGTGGGGGTGCCTGGGTGGCTCAGTGGGTTAAGCATCTGCCTTTGGCACAGGTCGTAATCCCAGTCCTGGGATGGAGCCTCCGCATGGATTTGGGCTCCCTGCTCTGTGGGGAGTCTGTTTCTCCCTCTCTCTCAGCCCCACCCCCTCGCTCTCTCCTGCTTTTTCTCTCTCCCTCAAATAAATAAATAAAATCTTTAAAACAAATGAAATTAAGGATGCTAACTTCTTTGAAGTTTTCTTTGAAACTAAGCATTGTCCCCAAATACTGAAGCATTAGAAATCAAATATATATTATATCTAAGGGTGAAGAATGTCTGGCATTACATTGATTATCTGGTTAAATCCCTTCTCTGGGATCTACAAAGTTCTGGTCAGCACTTCAACGCCATAATTATTCTAAATCATATGCAATTTTTGTTTTTGAAAAGTGAAATAATTTAAAATTCAGAGTTAATAAATTGTGGAGAGAACCTCTTTCTGACTTATTTCGTCAGGACTGTCTTATACGGGAACTTTGGATTTTTTGCCAAAGAGAATAACTGACAGGCACCAGGGATGCCTCTAACATTTTTGTTAGAAAGGTCAGTAATTTAGCAATGTTTAATGGCATCCACAGAAAGAATCTGAGAGTGTATTACCCTCAAGCAATCTTTGAGTATTCATAACAAGCCATCTGCTCCTACGGAAACCTAGTCTGAAAACAGAATCGAGCTCACTTCCAACAAAGGAATCTCCCTGGCTTTACAGTGGAATCCGTAGCTTCTGAAATAATGAGGCTGCAGAAAGAACACAAGCTATTCAAGACAGTCAATTGCGATTTATTCAGCAATGTATCACTTAACAACAGAAACAACCCCAAAACTTACCGCCTCCATTCTTCTGACATAGGTATGGGAATCGCCACACATTTCCTAAACCTACAGAAAATCCAACTTGGGCCAAGATGTACTGTAGCTTACTGTTCCAAGCTGGCCTTTCATCCTCGACTTCGGACTCGTCTTCAGCATCTATATCTTTCTCTTCTTGAACATCAACAATTAGTTCACTCTTCTTAAAAGCATCATCAGCTGAGTCTTCATTGGAAAGAAGGTCTTTAACAGACTCAATAACTTCATCGTCTAATTCTCTTTTTACCACCTTGCTATTCTTCGGCATTGGAAAGTGTGGGTAGAACAATTTTTGTTTTAAATTCCCTGACGGTAAATGTGTTAATTCTTTTTTGAAATATGTTAATTGATATGAATAAAAGATGGAGAGGAGTATCAAATAAATCCTTGGCTCAAGGTGACAGAGTCTTAATGGATCCTGGATCCCTGTATGTCCAATATCTTATGGGTACCTGTAAAATTTTAAGTTGAAAACAATAATATTTAATGAGGAAAAACACTTAAAATACTGAAAACTCTTTATTATTAATTTTTATGACAAAAACTCTTTCTACAGAGTATAACATCTGATCGTCCTTTGCCCTTCAGAGCTTGATATGACCAGAAGTGTAAACAGTATGAAGTATACATGTGCTTCAGACACACTTTCTTTTAACTATGTCTTCCTTTTTGCATAAGTCTAATTTGATCTCAGGTATATTCTAATGCCTAATAGATGCTATTTGTTAGTAATTAAAATTTTCTGACTTTTTTTTTCTTTTTTTTTTTTTAAAGATTTTATTTATTTATTTGACAGAGAGAAATCACAAGTAGGCAGAGAAGCAGGCAGAGAGAGAGAGGAGGAAGCAGGCTCCCTGCTGAGCAGAAAGCCCGATGCGGGGCTCGAACCCAGGACCTGGGATCATGACCTGAGCTGAAGGCAGCAGCTTAACCCACTGAGCCACCCAGGCGCCCCTGACTTTTTTTTTTTTTCTTAATTCTTCCTTTTTACCTCTGACTACAACATATCCCGCATTTTATTCCTTCTAGAATTTTATATACAATTGCATGCCATCCTGTAAATCTGTCTTACACAGAATCTCTTCTGTCCACATATTCATCATTCACTCACTTGATATTATTTGTAATATGGATAAAATTCAGAGATATAAACAGTAATGCATCATATGTGATCAGCTTTAAAGGAGCTTATCTCTACTGGAGAGAAAGGCACTCCCCAAATAACTACACCACATTACTTAATTTATATGACCCAACGTCATTAGAATGCGAGCGGTCAGGAAGGGTGGATCAAAGCAGCATTCCTGATGGGCAGGGATGGAGTGGGGCCTCACCAAACATCAATACCATAAACAGAAGCAGGACGTGGTAACCGTTATTATTTGTGTAAACATTCTCTCACATGACCCTGAAAAACCCACTGCCACCACTTTGGCATTTTTCCCTTTCTTTATATCTTTGTATGTTATATCTCATATCCTTTTCTCTGCTCAAATACAGACGAAGTAAGGGTATATATAGGGTATGTCTACAAACCAGTGACATTTTCTATTTTAAAAAGTGTTCATACATATGAATTTTTCTCTTCAAAGCTGGCTTGGGAGCTTTAGAAATAATATCCTAAGAATTCTGTCACTTATTGCTAGAAAAAAATGGAATTCTTTGATAGAACTGTAAGATTTATATTCAAAGTCAGAGAAATAGCCCATCATACTTCAATTCACACTCTTAATGAACAAGACAGGGTGCTGAGTAACTCAATGCAAAAGAAAAAAGGAATTCATTAACTTGACCATGTAGCTTATTTGTTGCTTTTAGGCTTGGAGGTGTTTAGTTGTTTCCAAATTAAAATACATACCCTAAGAGCAAACCTTCATTTTGGATTTGGTGAAGATTAAGAGGTAGGCTGTAAAGGAAATTCTGAAAAAGTAGCACTGCAAAATTTTTAAATAATAGACCCATCTCTAGAATAATGTAACAACTTTTCACAGTGACTACTGTGAAGAGATCACCAAGTTTTTGATGTGGAAATAGTTTCAAGAGATTTGGGATTATGTCTGTTTAATTTGCTTTCTTTTCCCTGAGAGCTCAGTAAATATTAGTTGAGTAAATGAATAAATACAACCATTGAAAGACTGAAATAAGCTAACTTTCCAAATAATTTTTACTGTAAGAAAACAATCTGGTTGGGGCGCCTGGGTGGCTCAGTGGTTAAAGCCTCTGCCTTCGGCTCAGGTCATGATCCCGGGGTCCTGGGATCAAGCCCCACATCGGGCTCTCTGCTCAGCAGGGAGCCTGCCTCCTCCTCTCTCTCTCTCTCTCTCTCTCTGCCGGCCTCTCTGCTACTTGTGATCTATCTGTCAAATAAATAAATAAATAAATCTTTATTAAAAAAAAAAGAAAGAAAAAGAAAACAATCTGGCATTAGGAAACTGTAATTTGTGAGACATGAATTATGTAAAGATCCACACTTATTCAATTATCTAAAGATAAGTTGTTGGCACAGTAATTAACTGATACATAGATAAGAGCATTGGCTTTAATCTGACAAACTTGGAGCTGTGTCCTAGTTCTATTTATTAGTTGCATAACTTCTGGTAGTTCTATCATTCTAAACCTTAGTTTCCTCAATAAGCTAAGGTTATTAGCTATTCTTTTTGCTTTTTCCATACAAATAGAAAGGTAAGGAATGTATCAAAGTTTAGAAATGCTTTTACAGTAAAAAAAAACCACCATTTCATAAAGAAAAAAATTAAAAGACAGGGTTACTCATGAGCCTCCCCCAAATTATCTCATAAACTACAGTATTTCTTCTATAAATGTCTAGTCTTTGCAGAAAAAAAAAAAAAACACCCAAACAAAAAAAATTGAAATGAAAAATAACAACTGTGGACACTGCAGAATGTTTTATTACATTTTTAATGAATAATCATACAATTGTACGTATGATATCTTTTGGCAAAGTTTACATTTAAAAGTTCCTTTCTTAAAAAAAAAAAAAAAAAAGTTCCTTTCTATCAGACTGGGGTGCCTGGATGGCACAGCTGATCAAAGTGTCCAACTCTTGGTTTCAGCTCAGGTCATGATCTCAGGGTCATAAGATCAAGCCCCATGTGGGGCTCTGCGCTCTAGGCAGAGTCTGCTTAAAACTCCCTCTAGCCCTCCCCACCCTGCACTCATGCTCTCTCTCTCAAATCAATAAATAAATCCTAAAACAACAACAACAACAACAACAAAAAACTTTCTACCAAACTATCCAGATTTTGTATTTTCCACAGAAAAGTGCCCAATGTAAACAAAATTTAAATACAATGATACAAAAGCCTGAAATAAACCTAGTATATAAAACATATCTATATATACATATTATCTAATGTAATAATCCTAGGTAACATTTATAAAATGAAACATATTTAAAAAGATGGCTAAATACATTGTTGCTTTTATTTAGAGCTGTCTTCTTAACTAGCCCATAAACTCAGTCTGGAAAAGGACTTTATTTCACTCATTTCACATTTTCAATTTTTAAAGTTGTTGTCATATGAATGAACCCCAAAAAGTAGGACAGAATAATATTGTATGATATCTACAACTATTCTGCACTATTACTTGTTTGGTTGTTTGGGGATTTTTTTTTTATCCTAAGTCCCTATAACTTATTGAATCAGAGACCTTCTTTTCAGAGGCCGCATAAAGCCAAAAGTAAAGTAACTTGTAAAAAGTTAGTATACAAGACAACAATTTGGAAACCCAATTAATTTCACATCTTCAAGACCCAACTTTTCTAAAAGATAACAACATTTTTTATGACGCCAAAAGCTTTCTTGAAGAACTTAGTTCATAAAAGTAGACTATATGATAAAAAGCGAGGTTGACCACTGCCAAAAATATATTAATCATTGCTACATTTGAGAAAAGAAGAAATGAAGCAGGAATGTCCAGAAAACAAGCGAGGTGGAAGGTCATAAAACATCAGTACTCTACAGGTCACAGGCAGTAGGATAATCAGTTTCAAGTTAACTGCACAGCCAAGTTAGCACCCACCATCCCTGCAACAGAAGTAAGCTATCATCTACTGCACTTCATCTGTACCTAGGAGTTGCATCAGCAGTCGACATCATGACCTGGGAAGGGCTTCCTGTCTACCCCTGAGCAACAGACAGTCAAGATCAAGGGTCAAAAAAAATTACCCGTGGGTTAAATACAACCCATTATGTGATTTTTTAAATAAAATTCCATTGGAACATAGCCATGCCCACACATTTACATATTTCTATAGCTAATTTTGTACTGCAACAGCAGAGTCACTTTGTACAGACTGCAAAGCCTAAAATATTTACTGACTGTATTGAAAAAAATTTGACAACCACTGTTCCAGAGAATATATCTGAACAGAAGATGTGGAGTCCCTCAGATCACTTCATCTAGGCCCCATTTTCATGGCACTAATTTCTTTATCAAACAGTATGACAAGATAAAACTCTCCCCATTTAATGATAATTACTAAGAATGACAAGGTTCTATAGAACCAAGGAGATGGAGTGGTCGTAGCTGAAAGGGGAAGAAACAGAAGCAAAAGACAAATGTAGAAAATAGCTTTAGAGTTTCAAACAGGTTACTTATTTAAGAAAACTCAGATACGGGCACCTGGGTGGCTCAGTGGGTTAAAGCCTCTGCCTTCGGCTCAGGTCATGATCCCAGAGTCCTGGGATTGAGCCCCGCATCAGGCTCTCTGCTCAGCAGGGAGTCTGCTTCCCTTCCTCTCTCTCTGCCTGCCTCTCTGTCTACTTGTGATCTCTGTCTGTCAAATAAATAAATAAAATCTTTAAAAAAAAAAAAAAGAAAGGAAAAAAAAAGAAAACTCAGATACAATAAAATCAAGATTAAAAAAAAAGTGCCCCTTTAAAAAAAAAAAGAAACTCAAAGAAAAGATATAAAAGATGATTGGGAAGAAAAAAGTTAGGTGGGTGTATACAGAATACAGATAAGAAATGGGAAAATTCAGTATAGGAATAAAAGGCACATTAGAAACAAAGTTTGCTACAAGTACGTCCATAGACATAGAGAACAGACTTCAGGAAACTTCTCAAAAAGAATGAAAAGAGTCAAATATCTTAAAGGAATTCAGAGAAAAAGCTAATGTAAATAGAAGTCAGATAAAGGTGATCCAACAAACTTAGAAGTGGATTTTACAAATAAATTGAGAAACTAAATTTATATCTATACTTTTGGCTTTATGCAGCCTCTGAAAGGAAAGCAAGAAAATAGAATTAGTATGACACAAAATTCTGAAAGATAAATTAACAGAAGTTTTGCCTAGATTCATATTTTCAAATACTAACAATACAGAAGGGTGAATACTGAAAAATACTGGGCTAAATATTCTTAGAGATTTCAAGCAGAAGTAGAAAGGGGAAATAAGACTTCTCAGGATGTTTAATAACCTCTAAAAAAAACTAGAAGGAAAAAAAATACCAATCGATCTCCAATTTTTTTTTTTTTTTAAGATTTTACTTACATATTTGACAGAGAGAGACAGAGCAAGAGCAAGAACACAAGCAGGGGGAGCGGGAGAGGAAGAAGCAAGCTTCCCGCTGAACTGGGATCCTGATGTGAGGCTCGATCCCAGGACCCTGGGATCATGATCTGAGCTGAAGGCAGATGCTTAATGACTGAGCCACCCAGGTGCCCCCTCACTCTCCAATTTTTACACTCACTTATTTTGTATTCCAATTATAAATGCCACAGGCAAATAATCTTATCTGTGAGAGCTCTGATGATCCCTTTGAGGAGGGAGAGGAACAGGTTACATGATCGTGAAATGTGGCTAACCAAGAGAGCAAACAAAGTACAGACTTCAGTAACAGAGAAGCCATGTTAAAGGACAAAAGTGAACATTAATTTAAACAGGAAATAAGCTTTAAAATCTAAACGAATTGTGTTTAAGGGAAAAATATAAGTCAAAAAATGAAATAACTAACAAAATCAGGAATTGAAATGGGAGAAGATAGAAATAAAAGTATGAGAATATCCTCATCTTTCATACGAGGAAGCAATTTAGGATACTGTCTAAATATAAAACTCATAGTCAAAAAAGGGATAATGACCCCAACCTCTTCACGTTTTTGTATAATCTTTCTTATTTACTTTTTATGAGATCTTGTAGAAATTTGTATTTATTGCTGGGAAGAGACATGTATTGATGCTACACACTCTATCTAGTTTCTAGAAACAGACTGAGCTCGAATCCTAGCTCGCTCTATCACTTATCGTTTTATGACCTTGGCTAAGTTACTTTGTTATCTAATAATAAAGTGCTTAGATAAATGCCAACACATTGACAGAACTCAATATAGGCCTTCTTTTGTTATTATAATTATTATCACTCTTATAGTTGTACACTATTACAACTGATTTATTGCAAATTATTAAGGATAATGTAGGTCTAGAGCCAATATTATATGTTTAAATTGTTTTAACATCACTTTTTTTCCTAATACTAATTTTCTCTTGCTGCATAACAAGTTACCTCAAAACTTAGAGGCTTAACAAACAAATGTTTTATTTGCTTATGATTCTATGGGTTTGCAATTTGAACTAGGCTTAGATGATTGGTTGTTTTGCTGGTCTTGACTCAAGTCCCTTCTTCACTACAGTTATCTGTCAATTCAACTGGGTAAGGATGGGCTAAGATGGTCTTAGGAGGCAGCCTACCAGCCAGAGCACTTTTATTCTCCCATACATAGTCTCTGCAAATGCTAGCTTCAACTTGTTGACATTATAAGCTCAAGAGTTCCAACCCTACCCAAAGGAAGTAAGCCCAAGATGCAAATGCTAGTAAAGCCTCAGTGTAACATTTGCTAATGTTTCAGTGGCCAAAGCAAGTCACAGCTAAGTCCAGACTAATTTGAGTGGGTAAACTCTACCTTTTGATGGAAGAAGCAACAAAGTCAAATTGCAAAATGTGTACATAGAGAGAAAAGAAAAATATTGCCACCACCTTTGAAAATAATCTTCTACACTTGTCCAGTTAGAATTCCCCTCTCTGGATTCTGAATCTTGGGGACAGGAACAAGGAGATCAAAAGGTTGGCATCTCACTCAATTTCAAAGGCATTATGCCCAGGCTGTAACTACTACTGTAGTCATGGATTCTGGTTCTTAGTTTTAAGAACTGTTTTCATTCTTGCCCTTTCCATCTCATTGCCAAGCACCCCATTGTTCTTTTGAGCCTTGCCAATATTTCTTCTTTTTTAATTTTATTTTTTATTTTATTTTATTTTTCCTCTTAGCCAGCATCAGTTTCTACAGCTTTCAAACAAAGCACCCTAAATTATACAGCTATTATAAATTTACAACAATTAGTGTCCTTCCAGTCAGTTACTGTGTAAGGACTTATATAAAAAATGTTGGGAACATTACCTTACTTAATTTAAACTTACATTTACATTTTTCTCATTCTCCCATTTTTGTATTGCTTTAATTATCTTCATATGCAACTTTTCAGAAAAAAAGTCTTTTTAAAGCACTTAAAACTAGATTCAAAACATTTTTAAATCAACATAATAAACATAATAAATTTCTAACTCAGTGTTTCTCAATCCTAACCATTTTTAATGGTTTTTTTCTTTTTTGAGACTTTTTTCCTTGCCTTTCCACATAAATTTTGTAGTCAGCTTAATTTCTTTTTTTAATTCTTAATTTTTTAAATTTTATTTATTTGGAAGAGAAAAAGAGAGAGTGCAAGCATGAGCAGGGGGAGGGGCAGAGGGAGAAGCAGACTGCCCATTGAACGGGTAGCCCAATGTGGGGCTTGATCCCAGGACCCCAGGATCATGACTTAAGCTGAAGGCAGAAGTTTAACCAACGGAGCCACCAGGTGCCCCTAGTTTGTTCATTTCTACCCCAAAAAACCCAGGCCTATTAGAATTTTAACTGGGATTACATTGATTCTATAACCCCATTTGGGGAACACTGATATCTTCAAACTTTGAGCTTTCCATTCTGTGAACTTGGTATCTTCTTTAAACCGTCTCTGGGAAAATTTGATTTTTAATACAATTTCCCATCCTGCAATAGTGCTAATTCAAGTTGATGTTGTTTTAGGACACACAGTATGTCAAAGGTAAATAAAGATAGTTTAAGATTTCTCTAATTGTTTACCTTTAATTTCTTTTTCTTGACTTACCACACTAGCTTGGACATCCACTAAAATTTTGAACAGAAGTGTTAATTAAGAACAGACATCTTACTCTATGCTGCAGTGCTAATGGGAAAGTATTCAATATTTTACTGAAGACAATGTTAATTATGGGGTTTTTTTCATAGATGCCTTTTGTCAGTTTAGGGAAGTTTCTTTTTATTCCGAGTTCAGTGAGGGCCTTTTTTTTTTTTTTTTTTTTAATCCTGATTAACTGTTGAATTTTGACACATGATTTCCTACCACCTACCTTTATTAAGATAATCATGTAGCTTCTTTTTTTTTTTAAGATTTTATTTATTTATTTGACAGATTAAGAGAGAGCACAAGCAGGGGGAGCAGCAGAGGGAGAGGGAGAAGCAGGTTCCCCACTGAGCAAGGAGCCCAATGCAGAACTCAATCCCAGGACCCTGGAATCATAACCTGAGCTGAAAGCAGCGGCTTAACCTTCTGAACCACCCAGGTACCCCGATAATCATGTAACTTCTTAATCTACTAACATACAACATAACATCAACTGGTTTTGTATTTTAGACCAGTCTTTCATTATGAGATAAACATCACTGATCAAGATGTATTACCTTTTTAATATATTACTAAAATCAATTTGCTAGTGTTTTGGTAAGGATTTTTTTCAACTATATTCATAGGAACATGGACATATAATTTTTTCTTGTATTTCACTTCTCTGGTTGACTCATAAATATAATTTTATGAGTGGACTTATAATTTTAAAATGGTCTCTCATTTATTTTCTGAGAAAATACATGTAGAATTAGTTTTATTTCTTCCTTAAATGTTTGGCAGCACTCACCAATAAAGCCATCTGGGCCTGGAGTTTTCTTTCAGAGAATACGTTTAATTAAAAATTCAATTTATTACAAGCATTCAATTTGTTCCATTAATTTAGAGCTACTAAGACTTTCTCTTTCTTATGTTAGTTTTGGTAAGCTGTTTTTTTTCAAGGAATTTATCCATTTCATTTAAATTGTCAAATTTGTAGAAAGTGATTCGTAATATTCTGTAGGGCTTTTTTTTTTATCGTGTTAGGATTTGTAGTCATACCACATTTTTTATTCCTGATACTGACAATAGGTGCTTTCTCTGCCTTTGTCTTTGTCTTGCTAATATTTTCACTATGTAACTAACTCAAAATATTATGCAATTCTTACTCTATCTTTCAAGACTTTTTAGCTCTTAAACTATTGTTACAACCTCTTTTGAAACTGTATTAAATTCTAATTAACATTTCCAGTGAAAATATGCAAAGACCTAAAATAACAGGTAGGCACTTGCATCTCAGAGACATGCCTGCACTGGCTAATTACTGGCACTTGCCAAAAGTTTAATATTTTATAATAAAGAAATAGAACAGGAAATTACCTCCTTAACCTGGACAATTACAAATTTTACTGAATAAAATTTTCTTTAAATATCAACCAATTATGAACAGTGAATCTGAACTTCATTGTGGATTCAAATGAAATACATTTTTCTAATTCTTATATATAGGGTAAAAAGTAAAGGCTATCTGAATAAAAACAAAATGTTAAACCATATTGCAACACCCAAGAAAAAATGACACTTCTTGAGAAGTTTTTAGTTATGGAATAATTCCAAGAGGAAAAAGATAAGGGATTCTATAACACGCTGCAATAATGATCTTGACAAATAGCACAAAAAATCTCAACAATATAGAGTTCAACCTAAACATTTCTTCTGCAAATTATATCCCCTTTACATAAAATGTTTGCATTGTGAGAAAAAAATAACAAAAATCACAGAGCCAATCAAAAGGAGAGAAACATTTTTTTTTTTACAAATGACAACAAAGTCAGAATTTACACTTTTATGTATTTTGCCCAAAAAGGTGGACTACAACATACCTATGAGGATGGCTAAAACTAAAAACAAACTTTAAAAAGTAAAGACACCAAAAGTTGGTGATGATGCAAAGACACTAGATCAATCATATATTGCTGATAGAAATATCCAGGACAGCCAGTCTAAAAAACAGCTGGCAGTTCCTTTTAACACTAATAATCAAGTTAGCACATAGACCATCAATTTGCACACTTAGACATATACCCCAGAGAAATAAAGACTTATTTTCAAGCAGGAACTTGTACATAAATGTTCACATCAATGTTACTTACAATAGCCCCCAACTAAATGTCCTTCAGTGGGTGAATGATGAAACAACTAGTGGTAGTTTATATCCATACTGTGACTTATCAGCACTAGAAAAGAATTACTGACACATGCAATAACTTGGATGAACCTCAAGGAAATGATGCTGCATGGGGAAAAAAGCCAATTTCAAAAGGATACATATTGCATAATTCCATTTATATAACATTTGTGAAATAAAAAAAAAATGATGGAGATGAACCACAGAACAATGGTTGCTAGGAGTGAGAATAGGGGAAGGCAGGTGGGTGTGCTAAAAAGGACAAGGGAATCTTGTGAGATGGTACAGGTTAGTATCTCCATTATGGTGAAGGGTTACAGGAAGCTACACATTTGATAAAACTACAAAGAACTATACACATATACACACACACAGGGAGAGAAAATGACTGCATAATCTGGAAAACTCTATGGATTACACAAATAGCAATATGCTGGTACTGATATTGTATTGTATTGTATTGATATGCAAAATTGTAAAATGAGAGAAGCTAGGTGAAGGCTGCACAGGACCTCCCTCTGTACCTTCCTGGGAGCCTGTAATTATCTGAAAATCATCAAGTAATGTCCATAAAGTGAAATGTATTTTTTGCTGACTTCTATGAACCACAGACAGATTTTAAGTCTTAATAAAGCATTTCAATAAGTCTTTTAAACATTTTAAAAACAGACAAAAATTATTTTAAATACTTAAAATTTTGTTAATATGTTGAGAACACTTCAGATTTAGATGCTGTATTCATTTCCTAAGAATTCTGTAACAAATTCCCTCAAATTTAGTAGCTTCAAGTAGCATAAATGAATTCTTTCAAGGCTCTGGAAACCAGAGATACAAAAGATACAAAATAACTTTTAATAAACCAAAATCAAGGTGTGGGCAGGTCCCTCCCTCAGGAGGACCAAGGGGACAGTTTGTTCCTTGCTTTTTCGAGCTTCTGGAGGCCACCAGCATTCCCTTACTAATAGCCACATCCCTCCCATCTCCACCTCCACACTCACACTGCTGCCTCCTCCTATCTGGGTGTCTGATCTCCCTTTGACTCTTTCATATAAGGACACTGTGATGGCATATAGGTCCCATCTGAATAGACCAGGATAATCTCTTCATTAGGGGATTATGTCTACCAAGACTCTTTTTCCAAATAAGATAACATTTACAAGTACCAAGAACTAGTAGGTAGAAACATTTTAGGAGCTACTTTAGCAGACTAAAGGCATATAATATTATATTGCATTTGTTTATATATTTGTATTATCACGTCATGAAAAATGAAATTGGAAGCAATTAACATGTTTAACAATTCCACCCAATGCAGTACATGTCTGCTATTCCTCCCATTAGGAAGTGGAATCTATTTCCTCTTCTCTTAATTCTGGGCTGAACTTGAGCTTGAATTTGAATTCTGGGAGTATGGAAAATTGCCTTAACCAGTAGAAGGCAGAAGTGACACTGCAAGTTCCAAGGTTAGGCCTCGAGAAGCCTGGCAGTTCCTGCTTTCACTCTTCTGGAATCCAGACACTACACATAAAAGTCCATCTGCCCTGCTAGAAAGAGAGAGAGCGCCTTATTGACTGAAGCCCTAGGCACAAGAACAAAGGCACTGACATTCTAGTCCCAGTCCAGCTGCTAACACATACTAACTGGAACAGATGAGGTATCTAGCTGAGCCCAGCCAACATGAAGAATAATAAGAAATAATAATTTATTATTGTTTTAAATTATTACAATACCAGAAAGGCAACAGAGGGTAAAGGGGCTCAATAAACCATTGTTTTGAACCTACTAAAAAAAACACAGTGGCAGGGAGGATTTGGTACACAGCAATAGATAACTGAAACATTTGCCAAAAGGGATACAAATTGAATATTCATTGAATTTAACTGTAAGTCTCTACTGAAATTTAAAGTATCATCCAAGGAACTGTGCATAATGAGGCTAGACCTGTGTAAAAATTGTAGATTTTTAAATCCATGCAGTGTTCTAGCCATAAGGTAAATACTAACTTTGAGAGACACATTTAGTTATTCTTTTTTAAAGTTCCATGTGGTCAGTCTTATACTTAAGGTATTTGTATATCAGAAATGCAACAGGGACTATCACAACAAAACCTACAGACATCAAAATGATCATACAGACAAACAGCAAAACATTTTCCACACATAAATTACCAACTTAGATAAAATGGACAAGTTCCTCAAAAAACACAAATTACCTCAACTTACCCCAAATCAGATCAAGTAACAGCTCTATATCTGTTAAATAACTTAAATGCACATTATTTAAAATTCTCACAAAAGAAATCTCTAGGCTTAGCCAGTTTCACTAGGGAATCCTATTAAACATTTAAAGAAGAATTAACACCAGGTCTGCATAACCTCTTCTAGGCAATAGAAGATAATGTAGCTCTGCACATTCATTTTCTTAAGCTAGTATTACTCTGATACTCTGAAGCAGTACTAGGAAGAAAAACAATACAAAAAACTATAAACCTATATTCCTCACGAATACAGACACAAAATTCCTCAAAACAGTATTAGAAAAGAGAACTCAGCAAAATATAATAAGAATTATATACCATGACCAAATGGGCTTTATTCTAGGTATACAAGCCTGGTTCAGTATTCAAAATCAATAATGTAATATACCATAACAGGCTAAGGGGAAAAAATCATGACTATATTGATTGTTACAGAAAAGATATTTTGACAAAATTCAATATCCATTTGTAATTTAAATATGTTCCCAAAAAACCCAACTAGGAATAAAAGGAAACTTTCTCAATTTTACAAAAATCATCTGCAAAAAACATACAGTTGGTATACTTACCAATGAAAGACTGAAGACTGTGTTATCTTTGCAGAAGGATAGATACACAGATCAATGAAACAGAAGAGAGTACTCATAAATAGACCCACAAAAATACACCCAACTGATTTTTGACAAAGGTGCAAATGTAATTTCAATGGAGAAAGAAGGACAGCCCTTTCGACAAATGGTTCTGGAATAACTGGATATTTCTAGGCAAAAATATAACCTCAACCTAAATCTCACACCTTATACAACAGTTAACTCAAACTGGATCATGGACTTACAGGTAAGGCATAAAACTATAAAACTTTCAAAAATAAATCATTGGAGACAAATTTTGAGATCCAGAGCAAGTTCTTAGCTTACAACAGCAAAAGCAAAATTTAGTAAACTGAACTTCAAAATTAAAAACTTTTGCTTTGGGGCTCTTGGCCTTTGCCTTTGCCTTCAGCCTCAGGTCATGATCTCAGGGTCCTGGGATCGAGCCCGAGCCCCACGTTGGGTTCTCTGCTCAGCGGGGAGCCTGCTTCCTCCTCTCTCTCTGCCTGCCTCTCTGCCTGCTTGTGATCTCTGTCTGTCAAATAAATAAAATCTTAAAAAAAAAACAAAATAAAATAAAAACTTTTGCTTTGGGAAAGAACCTATTGAGAGGATGAAAGAATAAGCTAAAGACTGGAAGAAAAGCATTTGTAGACCATGTATCTGGGGAAGGGCAGGTATTTAGGATCTATAAAAATTCATAAAACTCAACAATTAAAAATAATTTTAAGATGGATAAAAAATAAACAGGGACATTTCACTAAATATGATGTCTGGATGGCCAATGAGCACATGAGATGAAGTTCAACATTATTAGCCATTAAGGAAATGCTAATTAAAACTACAATGAGACGTCACTGCATACCTCTCAAAGTGGTTAAAACATAGTGACAACCCAATTCTGGCAAGGACAGAGAGAAACCTGATTATTCACACATTGCTGGTGATAATGCAAACAGGTACAGTAATCTGGAAAACTAAACATCCATCTACCATATAACCCAGCAATTATACTCCTGGGCATTTATCCTGGAGAAATGAGAATTTATGTTCCATAAAACCTGAAAATGAGTATCCATAGCAGCTTTATTCATAATAACCCTAAACTGGGAATGACCCAGATGTCATTTAGTGGGTGAACAGTTAAACCAACTTTGGTAAATCCATACCATGGAGTAGTATTCAAAAATAAAAATAAACATACTACTGATATAACAACTAACTTGGATGAATTTGTAGACAATTATGCTGAGTGGAAAAAGCCAATTACAAAATGTTGCATACTATATGATTCCATTTTGATAACATTCTTGAAATGCAAAATAAGTATGAAGAGCAGAGTGACATGGTTATGGTTCTAAAGGGCAACACAGGGATCCTTACAGTGATACAGGAAGTCTTCTGTAACTTGACTTTATCAATGTCAATACTCTGATTATGAAGCTGTCATACAGTTTTGCAAGATGTTACATTTTCAGGAAACCGTGTGATGACGAGCACACAAAAGCTCCCTGTGTTATTTCTTTTTTTTTTTTAAGATTTTATTTATTTACTTGACAAAGATCACAAGTAGGCAGAGAGGCAGAGAGAGAGAGAGAGGAAGGAAGCAGGCTCGACGCTGAGCAGAGAGCCTGATGCGGGGCTCGATCCCAGGACCCTGGGATCATGACCTGAGCCGAAGGCAGAGGCTTAACCCACTGAGCCACCCAGGTGCCCCATCCCTGTGTTATTTCTTAACGACTACTTGTGAATCTATAGCCATCCCAAAATAGAATTTTTTTTAAAACCCCAGTCAACTCACTAAAAAATTTATTGTAGTTTTATGCTGGTAAAACTGGCTAAATTTAGTGAATCCAGTATATCTCATCTGCTGCACTAATATAATTTTATTACTAAGATTGTTGAAAGCAGAAGCTTTCTTGTAAATTCAGGAACAACGGAAATCTTGGAGCCAAAATGCCCATTGACTTTTATACCTTACTCATTGTACAGCATCTGATGCCTAGATACTCCCAAGGATATTTGCTTCCCAAGGACAGTGCTCCCAAGGATATTGTCTTCACTTTAGAATATATTTTAATGTATATTTTCAATAAATAGTACAGTAATAGAGTATTAAAAGGCATAGAGTGAAAAGTATCTTTCCACTCTGTCCCTCAGCATATCAGTCCCACCCCTACTTCCCTGTAAGTCACCAAAGTCCTCCACTGGAATTGGTGTATGTAAATTCAAGCTGTTATGTGTTTTCTCCCCACCGTGCTGTGTGTTTTTGCCTCACCCACCCAACCTGTTTCTTTTTACACAACTGTCACTACATGCATAATTCTGCATCTTGGTTTTTCACTTCAAAAGCCTTCAAAAGCTTTCGCTCTCAATATAATTGTTTGGTTTTTGTTTTGTTTTCTGTTTGTTCTGTTTTGTCTTAATTGTATGATAGACCATGGTATGAGTATATATTTAGGTCATTTCTGATAATCTGCCTCAATTAGTCCAAGCAACTTGACTCTGTATATCTGGCATTTGCATATCTGTAGAATAAATTCCTAGAAGTGGAACTACCTGATCAAAGGTTATATGCTTCTAGAATTTTGGTAAATACTGCCAAGTGGCCCTTTATAAACGTTGTCCCAACTTGTACTACAACAAGCCATATATGAGAGTGCCTGTTTCCCTCTGTCCTCTTCAATATAGTGAGTAATGTTTTGATCTTTGCCAATCTGATAGGTGAAAGGGTCCCAGTATAAGCATTTGATTTAAAGATAACAATCAATGAATCCTATGTGAAAGGATACCTTAGTGCATTAATCACAAGGAAATAAAGTGACCTTCAAGACTGAAAACAGTCTTCTATATCAAGTGACATTGTGCATTTAAAACTGTCTTGTAGGGCGCCTGGGTGGCTCAGTGGATTAAGACGCTGCCTTCGAGTCAGGTCATGATATCAGGGTCCTGGGATCGAGTCCCACATTGGGGTCTAATCCCACATTGAGCTCTCTGCTCAGCAGGGAGCCTGCTTCCCTTCCTCTCTCTCTGCCTGCCTCTCTGCCTACTTGTGATCTCTCTCTGTCAAATAAATAAATAAAATCTTTAAAAAAATAAATAAAATAAAACTGTGTCTAGGGCTTGTTATTGACAGAGAAATATGAGAAAATCATAATTGGTCAAAGTAAATATTTAAGTAGATAAATTCATAAAAATCTTACTTAATACATTCAGAAGAATAGTTAGGACTTATTTTAAGTTATAAAGGAAATTGGAAAAAAATATAAAGATTCTTCCTGCCATGTAACTTTAAATGTTTTCGTGCATCAGACTATGCCCATGGAATTTTGTTTAGAAACTATTTTAATATTACTCAGCATAGGGGCACCTGGTGGCTCAGTTGTTTAAAGGTCTGCCCTCGACTCAGGTCATGATCGTGGGGTCCTAATATCCAGTCCCTGCTCAGTGGGGAGCCTGCTTCTCCGTCTCCCCACCCTCCACTCATTCTATCTCTATTTCTCAAATAAATAAAATCTTTAAAAAATTACTCTGCATAGAATATATTAACATATCCTATCATGCCTATGTATGTAATAACAGTCACACACTACCCAAAAGAGATTGAGAAGTAAATTGAGAAGTAAAATTTTCAGAGCTTTTAATGACCAGCAAGGTCTCTTTCAGGTCTATCATTCTAAGTCAATGATGTTTTTACTACCTGGGTAATAACCCCAGAGTTCAAAAGAATGCAAATTCCTTACCTATTCATACACCAGCTTTATTTTATGACAGGACAGCATATTTTCTAAAATGTACACAGCAAAATCTGAACTCTGATCACTGAGTAAATTAATGATTATAAACATAGAGTGGGGTGCCTGGGTGGCTCAGTGGGTTAAAGCCTCTGCCTTCGACTCAGGTCATGATTTCAGGGTCCTGGGATGGAGCCCCGCATTGGCTCTCTGCTCAGTGGAGAGCCTGCTTCCTCCTCTCTCCCTGTCTGCCTCTCTGACTACTTGTAATCTCTATCAAATAAATAAAATCTTAAAAAAAAAAAACCCGTAGTTTAGGTTTTAGTAATTATTCTAACTTATTTTACTTATTAAGTTAATAACTGACAAGTAAGGCATTTCATTTGATTATTGGTATCTCAAATAGCTATTAGCCAATTAAATTCTTCTACTATTTGCTATGGCTTGAATGTTTGTGACCTCCACTCCAAATTCATATGTTAAAATTCGAACCCTAAGATGGTATTAGGAGACAGGGCTTTCAGGCACCTGGGTGGCTCAGTGGGTTAAGCCGCTGCCTTCGGCTCAGGTCATGATCTCAGAGTCCTGGGATCGAGTCCCGCATCGGGCTCTCTGCTCAGCAGGGAGCCTGCTTCCTCCTGTCTCTCTGCCTGCCTCTCTGCCTGCTTGTGATCTCTCTCTGTCAAATAAATAAATAAAATCTTTAAAAAAAAAAAAAGGAGACAGGGCTTTCTGGAGTAATAATAGTAACCCCAGGAAGCTAACTAGCCCCTTCCAACATGTGAGGACACAGTGAAAGGCACCATCTAAGAATCAGGAAGGAGGCTTTCACCAGACAACAAATCTTCTTGTACCTTGAATTTCTCAGCCTCCAAAATACTGAGAAATAAATTTTCTGTTGTTTATAAAGCACCCAATTTATGGTATTTTGCTACAGCAGCTTGAACAGAGCAAGAAAGTACTTCTTATTTACGTTGTTATTTGGATGACAGAGCAATTACTTTCTAGAAACATGTATAAATATCTTTCTTTTTTTTTAAGATTTTTATTTATTTATTTGACAGAGATTACAAGTCAGCAGAGAGGCAGGCAGAGAGAGCAGGAAGCAGAGAGCCGGCTGTGGGGCTTGATCCCAGGACCCTGGGATCATGACCTGAGCTAAAGGCAGAGGCTTTAACCCACTGAGCCACCCAGGCGCCCCTATAAATATCTTTCTTGATGCAATTAAAATATTATATCTTGAGTTAGCATATATTAGGAGTATAAAATAATTCTTGAATCAAGAATACCGCGTGCAATCAGAAAAAAAAAAAAACCTTGTCAACAGAGATTATCATCCTTTCAAAATAGTGTTAATTCCTGCTTTCCTGTAAAAAAGAACGCATTAAAGTGTTTTGCTTGGCGGAAAATGGTCAATGAATTCAGTAATATATTTTACTCCCATAAATCAACGTGGATCATTGATCATGTGGATACAGAGGCTACGCACACAAAAATAAAAAAATGATTCTCATCATCGAATACTCCGAATTTAATCAGATAAAAACTCTTCAAGGACAATTCAGTCCGTCATCAAGTACTTATTAAGACCCCATTACACAAGTCAAACCTAGGCGCCAAAGAAGTAAGGAGGTTTGTATCTCAGCACCGTTCTTGCGGACATAAAGCTGGGTGGGGTAAGATGCTCTATGAGGTTGCTTGGTCAGAGAATACTTCAATACAAGCAAACACATTGCTCTCGGTATCCCGGGAAAGCCACCAGGCCATGACAGGTATAAAACAGCTTTAAAAACTAGGTGATGAGGCGCTTAAACCCAGTGCATATTCTTCAGTCCTCCCGTGTTTCTGGGTAGTGAAGCACACAAATGGTGCAGACTAAGTAAGGCTGCGTCTACCTTTAAGACCTGGAAGAGCACGGCCAGACGGGGAGAAACGGACGCAGCCTCATTTGCATAAGCACCCAAACACTGCTGACGTCGCCGCGCCCGAGTGCGGACCCCGCCCCGTCTTACTCCAGCCTTTCCCTTGGAAGGAAGAAGACGGAAAGAGGGAAGAGAGCGAGACACGAGAGAGCGCGAGCCTAGGGGCGTCCCTCTCCAACGCGCGGCCAACGCCGCTCCTTGTCTTAACCGAAAAGAATTCCCGCTCCCGCGGCCTCTGCGACTGGGTGGGTCACACCTGTCCCCGGGGATGTCTCAGCCGGGCGTTTCGATTCGTTCGTATTTATAAGGCTGGGATGCCTGCGTGTTATGATTTGAAAGCCTCTCCCTTTATTCAGAATCATCCTCTGCCCAGGCCACCACAGACAAGCTGAGTGGATGGTGCAGAAAACGATCTGAGTTTCCCATTCCTCCCATCCTCTCCTTAAAATCCCCAGCATCACCATCTCACCGGCACACTCTCAAATTCCTGGATGCGCAGGAACACACAGGTTGTGCTTTCCTCAGTAGCCACGTGCCTCGTGCGCGGAAAGGCCCACTTACGGACCTTTTATCGCAGGGTTCCTCGGGCGAAAGGGAACGGGGGTCACGTGAAAACACACAGCCTCCGGTAATCGCCCTCGGCAGTGGCAAAAGCGACGAGAAGCGAATGAGGAATGAGACTGGCTCCTCTCCCCGCCCCACCGCCCACCGGCGCGGGGGATCGGCTTCCAACTCACCTAGAACCTCGGAAGCGCCTCGCTCCGTCCCGACCCTACCAACTTTCCTCTCGGACTTGCCCCAGTCGGACCCCACCCGTCCAGCCAGCCCTGACTTGACTTGGAAATGACTAGTCTCTCGGGGATGCTGTAGGCGAGTTCCACGACGAGAAGGAAGGATGGCGGCACGTTTCGACCCATGTGCTTCCCCCTACTCGCCACCTCCCCCCCCCCCATTGTGCACAGGTGCAGGACCCAGCCTGGAGGGTCGCCTGCCCAGCCCAAGTTCACCCTCAAAAGCTTCGGAGCTGCCCCCCTCCCCTCATCCCAGGACCCAGCCTGAGTCCTTCCCGGGATGCATGCATCAAGTCCGCTCGCGTTCCCGTCCCCCGGCTCCAGGGTGGCTAACGGTGAGCCCCGCCCTACCTAAAACCTTGCCCTTAGCAGCAGGAGCGTGTCAGTACCGTTCGCGTGTCCCCACCGGGCACCTCTTGGTTCTTCCACGTCCCAACAGTAGCAGCAGTGGCCAAAGGTGGCTGCGACGCAGGCCGCGGAGGAGCTGTTCAGAGAGAAGCAGCTGCTTGCCAAGGGCGGGCCCTGGGGCTGGGCAGAGGGGGTCGCTGCCCTGCGGGCTGCCTGCGAGGGACTCCTGAGCGCCTGTGTGTCGGCCAGGGAAAGAGCACGAGATCCAGGCGCGCGGGTGCGTGCGCGCGGGTGTGTGTGAGGGTGTGAGCGAGGGTGTGACGGAGGCGCCCACGTGCCCGGCCCGCCCGCGCTGCGGCCGCCGACCGGCTGCGGGGGAGAGGGGGAGGCTGCGGGCGCCGCGGGGGAAGGGAGCCAGGTCGCCCGGCTGGGCGCCGCACCTCCCCGCCCCACCGCTCCTTGACGCAGAGGCCGCTGCGGCTGCCCAGCCGCGTCTTCCCTGCGCTCCGGGATGGGCCCGCCGGGGCGGTGTGGACCGGGCAAGTCCGCTCCGAAGCAAAAAGCAAAAAGCAAAAACCAAACGGCTACCCCTGACATCCCAGCCTCCTTGAACCCACCCAACGCAGAGGACAGGCACCAGTTGCCCGCCCGGCGCCTTTGTCTCGGCGAGGATAACAAAACGGTCCTGCCTCGCACCCCCTAATATTCTCCGAGAGTCCGTGACGGGACAAGAAGTGGGTGGGTGACCCAAAGAACCCTTTTCCTTAGCTGTCTCTCAAGCCGGCCATTTACATCTCTTGCAAAAGAAAAGCCATCTGGGCATTTGCTTCTCTGCCGAACGTTGGCCTGAGAGCGTTCAGGGATTCTGGCCGGGTGAAGAAAGGCTGCTTTAGGGAGCTGGCTGGCCCTCACCCTATGCGGGTCCCTTAGCGTCGGACTCCTCCCCAAGGGTCTCAGTACAACACAAATTCTTGTAGCAATCAGGACATGCCCATAATTAAGCCACGTGGAGAATCCCTAACATCTACATCACTGAACACAAAGCTAAGCCTTCTTTTGAAAATGGCTGAATCTTCCCCTAAACAGGGCATGTGCTCTAGAGATTAGATTTTATGTCCTTGAAACTTTAAGTCTTTTCGAAATTCAAAAGAAATGCACAATAAGCCTAAAACAAAGTATAGCGGAAAGGTTCAGGGATTTGATGAAGGACATTTTTCACTTCCAGACGATTAATGTTACCATTAAAAAATACCTCCGTGCACTTTTAGTCCCTCCAACAATCCCTCAGATTTTGACGGTTTGTATCCAATTAAGATTGAATTAAATAACAAGGCCATTGCAGACAGGTTTTTCATGCAATGAAAAATCTCCTGGAAAGAAATTACAAGACCTAAATTTCAGGTCAGAACATTGCAACTAATCCTTAGCTTTTAACGCAGCCAAGAGAGTTTTTCTCAGTCTCTTCCAATCTCACCATATATATATATATATATATATATATATATATATATATATTTTTTTTTTTTTTTAATTAAATGAGATTTGATTCCCTGGATGCCCCTCCCCTGCCATGAGTAAATAAATACTCTGACAGGTTGGGGGGGAGGAGGAACAGTTCCAATAAACCTCTTACAGAACATTGTGTATAATTTGTTTTTTTATCTCACATACTGGTGACAGGCAAATATTTATGTTGAAATATATCATTTTTTATGTACTGAAAGTGATATACAGTAGAAATAATACCAATAACAACTGAGAAGAATTTAAGAAAATAAATAAAACTATGTCTTCCATAATCAGGATTAGGTTTATCTGTGGGAAACAAAGTTTTCTGTATGCACACAAGAATGGTTTATAGCAGTAGGAAGAAGGCCTACTTGCCTACAAAGTATTCCCTCCTCACACTCGTTCACTGACATTTGACATCTATCTCAAATACATGTACAAAGCTACAAGTCACAGAATATTTATGGAGTGATACCCTCAAAAATGACTAATACTAATTCATGTCTTGAAGCCAATGAGAAGAAATAAGAAAAAACAGCTATTGAGTTTCCCACTAAGTACCTAGAGCTTTAAAATAGCTCATTTAATCTCAATTAATTAATGAAGTGATTTTAGAGATTAGATATAGGTGATACTCAAAAAATTTTGCAAAAAGCTGTATAGCAAGTTCATGAGAGAATGGAGATTTTTAACCCAGATCTGCCTCACTTCAGAGTTCATGTTTTTTATTTTATTTTTATATTTTTGAAGATTTTATCTATTTGAGAGAGAAAGAGCACACAGATGGAGAAGCAGGCTCCCCACTGAGGGGAGAGTCCTGATGCAGGGCTCCATCCCAGGGCCTCAGGATCATGACCTGAGTCCAAAGAAGATGCTTAATTGGCTGAGCCACCCAGGTGCCCCAGAATTCATGTTTTTTAATGCTATCTTGTAAATCTTTAGTGAATGTATAAATTTTAACAAGAAGAAAATGTAGAACTAACACAAGGGCTAGTCACCTTTGGAAATAAGAAGGGGAGTTGGGGGGTGGGGCATGTGGAAAGATCTAAAAAGGAGAACCTAGAAACTCTAGTCATAGAGGTAAAAAGTATCTATTTTTAATTTTAACAATAAAAACCTTTCAATCTAATGTCCCATCGCTAATATCGTTCAGCCAACAATTATTGAGTGCTTTCTTTGTTACACAGGGAAAATGATCACATGGTGCTGGTGTAGCAGAAGGGGAAATGTAGGACTTGTAAAGGAAGGCTCGTCTTTTTGGCCACACTGTATTTAATATTAGCAAGTATTGATTCAAAGTTAGGTATGTGCCTTGGCAATGTGTAGAATAATTTAAATGCCTTATTTTTCCTAGTTCTTATACCAACTCTATACAGTAATTACAGTTATTAGTCACACATTGCAGAAAAAGATGAAACTGTAGTTGTGTTTATAGTAAGGAGGCATCTGTTAGATATTGTAAATAAATACCTACCTCTATCTAAATCACTTTCTGAATTTGATACGTACTTTTAAGCACCTAATCCCTCAAAATGACAACCTTATGCAAAAATTCCCAAAGATATAACACCAGAGTTCAGAAAAGCAATGCAAAAATGCACCAAAAAAAAAAAAAGATTTAAAAGTCACAGTACTAAAGGAAAATGTTTAAATCAATTCACACCATGAGATTATGTTAATTCTTTCTCCTATTTGTTAGACATGTAGTATATTGTGGGAAATCTTTTTTTTTCTGATAAATATCTTATTATATTATTCTCCATACTAAAGGTTATTTGATATACAGTTTCAAAATTTTTATGACATCAAAGACTGTACAAACCCAAAATACCTAGTGAATATCATATTCAACCTACATCTTCTTGATTTATCAAGGGGTGAGAGGTAAAAGCAAGGCAAATAACTTTATTATTTGATCTCTCTATAGGTAGAGGATGGGTTAACTGAAATCACAAATGTCAAAGCAATCAAATCAATTGGTATGGTTTAAATTCATAATGTTTCAACAGTTTCAACTATTATTTGAGGAAAACAGTACAAATTCAAGGTTCCTTTTCTTTGATTTTTGTGAAAATAAAATGCTTGCAGGTTTTCTCCGACATCTGTAGTAACTCTATACATCTTCTTTTATTTTTCTCTTTCTAAATGTTAATGGCTTTGGGGCTCTGTCCTTGGTCCTTAGGTCTTTTTTTTTTCTCTTCATACTCTCTTAGGTGATTTCAATCTATGTTTTCTTTCATATTTGATTTAAATAATGGTGATGTTAAAAATATTCGATTTTCTGTAACTAATAACTGTAATTGTACTGACCAAAGGAAATTGAGCATAGAGAGGACCAGCATCCTAGGAAGGGAGCCAGAGTGAATAAAGTAGCAGAAAGGAGGCACTTGGGGACTAAGGCACAGCTATTTTTCTAGCAGTACAAAAATATTTCAATATTCCATCCACTGGTTTAGCTGAAAAATGTGTGGTAACTGAAAACTGTTCTTCATATTAAAGTGTGTTTTTGGTATATGCTATTTCTGATATTAAAGAAATTTCATTACTAATTTACTAAGTTTTTAAATCATGAATTCTTTCTTTCAACAAATATTTATTGGGTACTTATTGTATAACAAGCACAGTCCTAGGTGCCTTGAAATGTATCAGTGAACAAAATAGACAAATATTCCTACCCTTGTCGAATTTATAAACCAATGGAGTGGGAAAGGGAAGACAAAAATTTATAGTAAACGTAAGTAAATCATACAATATGTTTAAAAGAGCTAAGTGCTATAAAATTTAAAAAAAAAGATAAAGTAGGCTAAGGGGGTTAGAAGATTCAGGGAAAGGAAGGTACACTTCAATTTTAAATAGAGTTGTCAGGATAAGCCTCTGAGATTTTATTGGAACAGTGACTTAAAGCACTTTGAGAAGTTAGACTTGCAGATGTTCCAAGTAGAAAAGTCAGTAAAAGACCCTAACGGGAGTTTACAGGACATGTCTGAGGAACAGAGGAGACCCAGATACAGCAAATTCTTGCCTTATACTTGCCTTACACTATATAGGCAAGTTTAAAAACTTTAATTTCTTTTATAAAATTACAGTCATCATTTTGTTGGTGTTCACATATGCTTTTATTCCTGGAATAAATCTCACCTTACTATGATATACTATTATTTTTTATTTAAATTGATGGATCCAACTTTTCCATATTTCATTTAAAGTTTTTTTCTATATACAAAAATAAAATTATTTGTTTTTTGTTTATGTTCCCCTTACGATTTTTTTAAAATCAGGGCAATTCTAGCAATGTAAAATGAGATCCAAAGTTCACACTCTCTCAAATACTCTTTATTTTTTTAAAGATTTTATTTATTTATTTATTTGACAGAGAGAGAGAGAAATCACAAGTAGGCAGAGAGGCAGGTAGAGGGAGAGGGAAGCAGGCTCCCCAGCTGAGCAGGGAGCCCAATGTAGGGCTTGATCCCAGGACCCTGAGATCATGACCCGAGCCGAAGACAGAGGCTTAACCCACTGAGCCATCCAGGTGCCCCTCTCTCAAGTACTCTTACATAAGATAAAAATTGTTCATTACTTGCCTGGGAAACTGAGGAAAGTAGGAAGAAAATGTTACATAGAGATACTTTATTAATAATTGAATCTATTATTATTTTACTTATGAATTTTTATTATGAATTGAATTTTTCTATTGGTCTATTTAACTATTTTTAATTGAGTAAATTTTGATAATCCTTTTTAAAAAATTGTTCATTTCATCGAATTTTTTAGAGTGTTGCAATAAATTTGTTAGTACTTTTTTATTTTAAATCCTAGACTACGCTTGTAGAAACATGCACTTGTAGATAATGCTGCTTATTTTGACCTCATCTCTCTCTGTTCTATCAGTCTTGCTAAATATTTGTCTATTAGTCTGTCCAAAGGATCAACTTTTGATATTGTTAGTAATGTATTTTTGCTTTTTTGTGAGTTTCTTTTCTCATGTTATTTATACATTTCTTCTAGTTATCTTTTCTACCTTTTGGATTTGAACAACTGTTATTATATTCCTCCAACATTATAATTTTCTCCCTGAGTACAACATTAGTTGCAAACTATAAATTAATTAAGCGATCCTTTCAAATAATTTCAATTCTTAGTTACATAATTTATAAGCACATTTTTTTTCATTTTATTTTTACTGTTGATCTTTTATGTTGACATTGTAGTGAGATAACTTGATCTTTGTAATATGAGTTCCTTTGGGAGTTTTGAGATCTTTTGTGGTCCAGTATTTGTTCATTTTTTAAAAAATCATTTATGTTGAACTCAAAAGAGTGTATATGTTTTATTTATTAGATAAAGCTCATTAATTATGAATTTAAAATCTTCCAATATATAGCATAAACTTTGATGTCCCCATGGTTATATAATCCTACTCCAACCAGATTTTTTTTTAATTTTTTTTTTTAATTTACTTGACAGAGATCACAAGTCGGCAGAGGAGTGGGGGGCAGAGGCAGGCTCCCTGCTGAGCAGAGAGCCCGATGTGGGGCTTCATCCCAGGACCCTGGGATCATGACCTGAGCCGAAGGCAGAGGCTTTAACCCACTGAGCCACCCAGGTGCCCCTCCAACTAGATTTTTTAAATACTGTGTGTTTTGTTTGTTTTTGTTTGGCTACTCTGGGTCACGTTTTTATATCTGAACCAAGTAACATAGCTCTGGAAATAAGATTCATAGTTTCATAATGATCACATTGAGTAGAAGAAACTTCTCCCAATACAAGAAGACTCTATTAACAGAAAAGGGGCATGAATGAAAAAACATTATAAGTAGCTAAAAATATGGGCCAGTGGAAGAACCCCTACAAAGCATCATATGAATAGACCTTCTACAGGCAGTATAAGTACATTGGATTTTATTTTTTTTTTTTAAAGATTTTTATTTATGTATTTGACAGAGAGAGATCACAAGCAGGCAGAGAGGCAGGCAGAGAGAGAGGAGGAAGCAGGTTCTCCGCTGAGCAGAGAGCCCGATGCGGGGCTCGATCCCAGGACCCTGAGATCATGACCTGAGCCGAAGGCAGAGGCTTTAAACCACTGAGCCACCCAGGCGCCCCGTACATTGGATTTTAGAAACTGGATGTTGGAAGAGGTCATCAAGAGGATGTGCCTGCTGATAGATAATCAGAGACTCCTTACTCCCAACCCTTTCCTTGCAATGTATGTTCTTCCTACTGTTTCCATAACTGGAGACATTTCAAGAAAACAACCTTGAGAGAGTATGTGTTGTTGAGACCATTTGGACCATAAGCGTGACTGAACCCCACTAAGACTCTATAGAAACTTGTAAGATTCTGGTGAGCAAGTGCAGAGATTTACTCATCTTGAAACAGCCTAAAACAAACCTCGTAGGTACATTTCCTTGCTTAGTACACATTCCACCTACCAATCTGGAATGGTTGTCTCTTTCTTGAGTCTATCCTTGCCCTCTGTGGGCCTAGTTTCAGATTTCACCTGGGAAGCTCCTAAGGTTTCAAACCAACAATTGGTGAGCCAGCCAGGGCCTGACATAAGGGCCACCCACCCTCCACCACCAGTAGAGAGGTTGATGGGTAACCCCAGACTTCCCCCACAATACCTCTTTCCCAAGTTGCAGGAAGGGTAAGTAAGTAAATTTGCATTGTAACAGTCTTCTAGAAAGAATTGTCTGAGCCTTCCAATGGCAATTTTTAAAAATAATAAAATGATTATGACAATCTCTGTTGTATGAGGAATCGCAAAACAAACACAGGCAAAATTACTCACTAGAAGAGAATGAGAGGTAAGGGGGGAAAGCTTCTAGTGAGAACGGGGATACATCATTCATGGGCAACTAAGTAAGGAGGAAAAAACAATTGAAATCTAGATCAAACCAAATATCATAAATGTATAACCCCTACAGCTTGAGTTCCTACTTCTTAGAGTTCTCAGACTCAGTTTTATCACTGTTCTCTAGTCTCTTTCCTAATATTAGAGAGACCGTCAGAAACGCTTTTACCAGTTGCAAGGATTTCATGAGCCTTTCTATTTTTTTTTTTTAAAGATTTTTATTTATTTATTTGACAGACAGAGATCACAAGTAGGCAGAGGCAGGCAGAAAGAGGGGGGAGGAGCAGGCTCCCTGCGGAGCAGAGAGCCCAATGTGGGGGCTCAATCCCAGGATCCTGGGATCATGACCTGAGCCGAAGGCAGAGGCTTTAACCCACTGAGCCACCCAGGTGCCCCTCATGGAGCCTTTTTAAACATGAACAAATTCCAGACTTCCTTCCTTAAGGTTCTGTTCCCTTAGATCCACTCTGGTATGAACATTTTTATTAGTCTTGTTTTGGTCAGCAGAGAAGAGCTGTTATGAATGTACAAGAATAAGAATTTAATATAGGAAATGGAAGTTTAAAAATGTGGAAGGAATTGGGGCAGGGCAGTGAAGGTCTAAATCACTATAGCCGGAGAATCAGAGGAACATTCACCAACAATTCAGCCTGAAGCTATGTAGCTGGAGATATCCAAGATCACAAGGAATTCCAAGAGGCCACTGTGTCTGGCCCCATGACCTCGTGAGAGTGGTGACTTCCACTTCACTTCTTTTTCCAAATTACCCATGTGTTCCTTTTATCGGCAAACCCTCAGAGTCTTCGAAGAAGGGGATTCTTAGAAGCACAGTGCCCCCCTTAGAGGGAAGAAATGAAGGTGTCAGACTGACAACAGGCAATCTACCATCTAACACCTCTGCCATTAACGAGGTGTGTGTGTGTGTGAGAGAGAGAGAAAGAGAGAGAGAGAGAGATCTTCAGTGTTATTGTGGCTGTGCTGGCTTTACAAAATGAAATGAGAATATTTTGTTTTACTAAACTGTTGAATAGTGTGTATATATCTTCTTGGAAGTATCTCTTCTTTAAAGATTGAAATGAATTAGCTTGTAAAACCATCTGGGCCTAGTAATCTTGCAGAGGTAATTCATGTTTTTTCCAAAAGCTTCTAAAAAATCTGCCTATTTAGGTTTTCTTCTTCCTTTTTAGTCATTTTGGAAAAAAAAAAAACATTTTTTTTCAGAGCCTATTCTTTATCTCAACCAAATGTCAAACCTAGAATTGAGCATAATATCATATTAAACTTTAAAAATATGTTTCCTAGCTATGCATGTATTAGTCAACCTTGCTGTACAACTAACTACCCAAGAACTACAGCTGCTACAATGAGCATTTGTTTTTTACTCATGTGACATTCAACAACTACAGTTAGCTCAGTTTTCACTTCTCTAAAGCTTCATATAAATGAAATCATACAGTAGTCTATCTTATTAAGTCTTCCTTCATTCAGAATAATACTTTAAAATTCATCCACGTTATGGAAGTACTTCATTCCTTTTTATCACTGAGTAGTATTCTTTTGTATGAATATAAATACACAATATTTATCGATACTCCTACTGATGGGTACCTGGGCTATTTCCAGTTTGGGCTATTATGGCTACAGTGCTATAAATATTCTTTCATATTTCTTTTCATTGGTATATATTCTCACTTTTCTTGGGTAAGTTCCTAGGAATAAACTTTCTGAGCCATGTAGCAGATATATGTTTAGTTTTGTAGGAAACTGAATAATATTTTCCAAAGGAATCTGACTTCCAAGTCTTTATTCTTAATTATGTAATAGAGTTGAAATGAAACTTGCAAGAAAAATGAGACTTTTCCAGATAGGAAATTTAGGGGAAAATACTTCAGATTAAGAGAATAGTATTAGCAAAAGCACATGGTTGTGAGAATGAAGTTTATTCATGCGAGGGAAATGAAATACGGGTCTGCTACAGTTAAGAGAGAAGACTGCAAAGGTAATTAAGTCATGTCTTGGTGATCTGCTTGATCATAGTGCTAAAGATTTGTGGCTTAAGGACAGAAGAAATGGGAAATCTTGAGTTTTTTGTGGAAAGCATAATTATTTATTCATTCATTCATTCTCTACAGCAAACATTTTCTGAATGCTAAGCATATTCAAGCATCACAGTGATGGTCGCAGTGTTTTTTTGTTTGTTTGTTCTTTAAAGATTTTATTTAATTATTGGACAGAGAGAGAGACACGGTAAGAGAGGGACACAAGCAGGGGGAGCAGGAGAGGGAGAAGCAGGCTTCCTGCCCAGCAGGGAGCCCAATGCGGGGCTCCATCCCAGGACTCTGGGATGACCTGAGCCAAAGGCAGATGCTTAATGACTGAGCCACCCAGTGCCCCACGTTCGCAGCGTTTTAAGACGTACTAAAGGTCGGAGATAGCGCAATGTCAGGACAGGGAAGAACATCTCTGAGAAATACTGGAAAGAACAATTCCAAAGGTTTCTGTGGTTAGTTAGATACAGTTTCCTGAATGGGGAGTAAGGGCTTCCTATTGGCCACAACTTGAATAATCGGGAAATTGATATTGAGCTACACTACAATAGAGAATTTAAAAGACAATCGGGTTAAGGCTAAGAAGCTGAAAGCAGAATGTTTTTCGAAGACATAGCTTCCAGGAAGCACAGTAGTTCTGCTACAGTACTAAGTATCTTATAATAAAAAGTTCTAAATTTAACAGAGCTTAAATATTCTAGGTTTTTACATTAAAAAAAAAAAAAAACCCTGTAAACTACTCTGTAATAAGCTGAGGGTAATTTTAATTCTAAGCTGGTATGCTATATTCCAATTACATTTATAAGTTCTGTCAAATAATTTCTTAGAATAGTTTCCTTTGTTGTAGGAAATAAAGCCAAGAAGATCATATTTCCTTTGAAAATAACAATATCCAGGGATTAAAAAATTGATTTCAGGGCTTTTTAAATTAAATAATACATAAGTATTGGTGCTCTTTTGGACTCAAGCCAAACTAATTTGCAGAACTTAAAAGTAAAGGGAGATATAATAGCATATCTTTCAAGAAACAGGAGTGTGCAATCATATTTAATAATAGGTTTGTCTAATGTTATGCCTATAAGGATTTGGGGATATGTGTAAAACATGAGTGAGTCAGAAGAGAATCTATAGTCTAATAAAAACTCTAACAGCAATTTTTTCTCTTCTATTATTTCCACACACCCTTACCCTCATGTTGTAATCTCTTAGTTATTTGCCCATACTTCTCTTGTGAATAATACTTGAAAATTGTATTTCCCACCCAGCCAGGTAGATTCTTTAACTAAATTCTCCCCCCTCTCCCATCTTTAGATTCTCTCTGCATTTTATAATGCCAGGGACCACCAGTTGACAGCCCCTCCCCACCTGTCTGCACAGATCTGTCGATTTCTGATTATGAAAGGAAGGAAAATAGTCATAATTCAAAATAATAGTTTATTTATGTAACAGAAGTAAGTGAGAGGGAGTGGGCCAATTCAATGGAAAGATAGTACTAATTCAGGCACCTGGGTGGCTCAGTGGGTTAAAGCCTCTGCCTTCGGCTCAGGTCATGATCCCAGGGTCCTGGAATCGAGCCCCCGCTTCGGGCTCTCTGCTCAGCGGGGAGCCTGCTTCCCTTCCTTTCTCTCTGCCTGCCTCTCTGCCTACTTGTGATCTCTGTCAAATAAATAAATAAAATCTTAAAAAAAAAAAGAAAGATAGTACAATTCAAAAATAAGTGAGGAGTACTAAATAAGTCACTTATTGCTGCAATAATGCTGCAAAAACAAATCATTCTCAAACTCAGTGGCTTAAAAATACAATTATTAACCTCATCACACATCGATGGGATGGTTGGGACTTACCTTATGTAGACTGACTTGGATCTATTGGTTCTAAACTATTTTTTTAAGGTTTTATTTATTTATTTGAGAGAGAGAGAATGAGAGCATGAGAGGGAGAGGGGAGGAGGTCAGATGGAGATGCAGACTCCCCAGGGAGCCAGGATCCCAAGATGGGACTTGATCTCTGGGCTTAGGACTAAGACCTGAGCCAAAGGGAGTCACCTAACCTACTGAGCCACCCAAGCGCTGGGTTCTAAGCTTCATTCAAGGCTTCTTCACATGTCTCTCACACACCTCAGACCATTAATTTCCAAGGCATGTTTTTCTTATGGCAAAAGGCAGGAGTGCCAAAAAGGCCCAATAAAAACTTGATGCCTCGTAGTGCCAGAATTAGAACTGGCACACTATCAAAACTTCCCACTTTCTAACCACCAAAGCAAGTCACTTGGTCAAGCTCCATTTAATGGGACAGAGAAGTCTATTTCTCCCATAAGGTGAAGGAAAGGACTGAATATTATCAACAATAATCTAATACAACCCAAGCATGTAAGTAATCTAAGCTATCTTCTGTAGCTAGATTTCTCTCTTTTGTTTCACAACTATATATTTCCCTATCCAGCTGTCCTGTAGGTAGCTCAACTTTGCAGTCCCTGAAGATCCCAATCTTGCCCAATGGCATGTTTTAAAGACCTTCCATTTGTAGGTGCAGTCTCACCCAGCCCTTGAGTCAGCATGATGAAGAAGGCAGTTGGTTAGCATTCCATTCCTATTCAGTCTTGCTGGAGAAAGTATATACATTGTGCCTGGGTGAAGACCTACAGGCTTACTGAACATTGACCTCTTTTTCTCTAAAAAAGGTTTGCAGGTGTGCAGTAAAACTGTGTAGGTGACTGATGTCAGCCTTCTGTGACCATCTCAAGTGACCTCAAGGAGATATCGAAAACAGGAAGAGCCGGAAAATCAGTTCAGTGGAGGTATGCAAGCAATGCTTTTGAACGATCAGATATGATGAAACATAACGTATGAAGATGACCCTTGGGTCTCTCACATGTCTATGTGGAAATCAGTAAACCTTAATTTTTACAACTGAACGAATTGTACCTTGTGACACCCAAATCTTTGGGGAACTTCTTTGCAAGTACATACACTTCTTTTCCCGTTTTATGTCTACAATCCCTGACAGCTAACAAGTTTCAGAGCAGTTCTTCAGAGCCATGTCTGGCTGTCTCTGGGCTATATTCCTTAGTAAGACAACAAATGAAGCATTTATTAACTTACTTTGAGGTTGGCTTTCTATTAGTCGACGTAGGGAGGTGGGTGGCTTTTAAACCAGGACTCTGTATCAATTTTCTTAAGCACCAAGGAGGAGGTAACAATAATTTGTCTTAAAGAGGGATGCCTGGGTGGCTCAGTCAGCTAAGCATCTGCCTTCAGCTCAGGTCATGATCCCAGCATCCTGGGATCAAGTCCCACATCGGGCTCCTTGATCCGCAGGGAGCCTGCTTCTCCCTCTGCTTCTACCTGCCACTCTGCCTGCCTGTACTCTATCTCTCTGATAAATTTAAAAAAAAAAAAATTGTCTTAAAGAATGTAATGTGTGGGGGCGCCTGGGTGGCTCAGTGGGTTAAAGCCTCTGCCTTCAGCTCAGGTCGTGACCTCAGGGTCCTGGAATCGAGGCCCGCATCGGGCTCTCTGCTCAGCAGGCAACCTGCTTCCCTTCCTCTCTTTCTGCTTGCCTCTCTGCCTACCTGTGATCTCTGTCTGTCAAATAAATAAATAAAAATCTAAAAAAAAAAAAAGAATGTATTGTGTGGTATTGACAATTTAACTATATTAATTCCAATTCCAATCCATGATCAGGGAATAACTTTTCATTTATTTATTCTTCTTAATTTCTTTCATCAATAGTTTCCAATTGTACAGATTGTCCAATCCCTTGGTTAAATTTACTCTTAAGTTTTTGTCTTGTTTCATTTTGTTTGATGCTGTTATAAATGGGATTGTTTTCTTAATTTCTTTTTTGGAATGTTTGTTCTTAGCATATATAAACACAACTGATT
This sequence comes from Lutra lutra, assembly GCF_902655055.1. Lineage (NCBI taxonomy): Eukaryota > Metazoa > Chordata > Mammalia > Carnivora > Mustelidae > Lutra > Lutra lutra. The sequence continues at coordinate 110,140,694 of NC_062285.1, forward strand.
TTTGTATGTTAATTTTATATCCCACAACTTTACTGAATTCATTTATCAATTTCAATACTCTTTTTGGAGGAATCTTCAGGATTTTCTTTATATAAGATCATTTCATTTAAAAATAAAGACTACTTCTTCCTTTCCTATTGGGATGCCTTTTCTTTCTTTTTTTTCTTTTTCTTTTCTTTTTTTTTTTTTTTTTGGTCTAATTGCTCGGACCTGAATTTCCAGTACTCTATTGAACGGAAGTGCTAAGAGAAAGGATCTTTATCTTGTTCCTGATCTTAGAGGAAAAGCTTTCAGCTTCTTACCATTGAGTATGATGTTAGCTATTTGTCTGCCATATATGGCCTTTATTATGCTGGGATACATTCCTTCTCTACTTAATTTGTTGAGAATTTTTGCCATGAATGAATGTTGAATTTTCGTCAAGTGCTTTTTGTGCATCTATTGAGATGATGATATGATATTTTTATCCTTCATTTTCTTAATGTAGTTTATCACCTCTATTGATTTGCATTTGTTGAAACGTTTTTACATCCCAAGGATAAATCACTGTTGATTATGGTATATGATCCTTTTAACGTGCTATTGGATTCAGTTTGCTAGTATTTTGTGCAGGCTTTTTGCATCTATGTTTGTCGGGCAAACTGATATCAATACAGCTGAAAAAAAAGATAAAAATACACTTTTCTATACACCAAAATGACATATACAAACCTGAAAATCAATGAAAATTGTTAATACAATGACAAGCAAAGATACCTTTTTCATTCATTTAATTGTTAAAAATATATTAAGAATCTAGCTTGTTCCAGGCAGTCTTCTAAATTCTAGATTTCAGAGGCTGAGAAACTAGCATTGGACAAAATTTGGATCTTCAAATTGAGAACATGTGGAAAAACAAATGATAGTGTCATTCAGAAAATACTTATTTGTTTTGGTTTTGAGCTCTAACACACTTTGATCTGTCACAAGCTATATATTATTCCATACCCAAATTTACCAAATCAAAGAGCAGATTTTAAAAAATAATACCTACCAAAAATACCAGTCAAACCCATGCTCTTTTTTAAAATCTCACCTTTGAATATTAGGAATTCATTTAATTATTTAAATTGATGAAATGGTAATGAATTGATAAAATGATAAAAACTGAGAATTTAGAATATTGGTCTTTCACATTATGCTCAGTACATTTTTGAAGGGCCTATGATACTGAATCCTAGATCATTTTTTAATTTTTTTAAGATTTTATTTATCCAGAGAGAGAGAGCAAGAAAGAGAGACTGCATAAAAGTAGGGAGAGCAGCAGGCAGAGAGAGAAGCAGACTCTCTGCAGAGCAAGGAGCCCAATGCAGTACAGGATCCCATGATCCTGGGAATCACAACCTGAGCCAAAGGCAGACACTTGACCGACT